>NW_028327173.1:65650430-65942930 GCF_987537825.1 Furipterus horrens | reverse complement strand
AGGTTCCTTATATGGGAAAAAGGGAAAAAGGGAAGAAATCCCACCAAACCCCTGCACTTTCAAGGTCCTTTATTTACTCCTATGTGAAAAGCACAACATAGTGCTAGTACTGTTTGCCGGCTCAGCTTCAATTCTCCTCGCTGACATAAAAAGATGGAGAGCAAGTCGTATTTTTAGTTTAGTAATAATGCTTAGCATCTTTCTGTAACTTCAATGACCAATAGGTGGTCTTATTTTCTACTGCGTTATTACTTCAAGCAAAATACCGACAATATGGAGCACTACTTGGCTATGTTTTCTAAACTGCTTTCAGGCAAGGAGAGGTGTGTTTCTGAGTGTGGCTGAAAGGTATACATTTGTACCTGCAAGTAAATATCAGCAACCTATCGGAGGAGAAAAATGCACATCCACAGCTACTGATGCAGAAGCAATTGGTTTTCCAGCAGGTTCCTATATTTAATCTAAATTCTGCACCAGCTATATTAAATGTAACAAAGAAATGCAACCCAGAAATTATGCCTGGAGCCAAGTCCATTAAAGGTACTTTGGAATAACTAGAGACCAAGCACCTTAAAAGCACCAGAAGCTATTGATACTTAAGAGGGGGGCTGTTAATAATCGCAACTGCTGCATTAGAGGGGACGGAGAGAAAAAAAAAATCAGCCAAATTACGCTTGGTTAATTCAGAGTAACAGATCTGCCCCCAAGTGAATTGGAGGCCTTGAATTAATTCTGTTATGACAAATCAAGATAAACGTTCCCCCTAAATTGCATGCGATTTAATTAATTTTTGAGATCCTCGGGTTTTTTTTCCTCCTAGCTAATAGTTCACATGCTCCTGTGCTGTCAATGTGCTTGAGTGGGCAGACTTCAAAGTGATATTAAATAACCAACTATTAGATTTACCTAGCACGTCCTATTGGAAAAGTGCCATTTAATTACCTAGCCTGTTCAATTAAAGGGACAGCATTCTCTGAATATAGCAGCTTGCTGTTGAGTACCAGGGAAATGAACTGGCTGTCTGGCGGCACCCTCCCTTCCCAACGCCACTATCGCAACCCCCCTCCTCCACAAACACACCCTCTGCCACCAACTACCACCGATCCCCTCGCCCCTGGGCCCCCACCTCCTGCGGCCGTGAACACTGAGAAGGAGTGGGGAAAGAAAGCGCGACTCGCTTGCCTGGCTCCCGCCCTGCGCTCGCCCCCTCGCGGGCTCGAGGCCGCTGGCCCGCTAGGCGCCTCAACTGAGGCCGCGCATCGAGCAGGTCCCCGAGTCCTCCAGTCCCCCGGTCCAGGCCCACCGCAGCCTCTGGCGCATTTCCTAGCCCTCCCAGGACCTGGAGCCCCACCCATCATCACTGAACTTCCTCCTCTTGTGGCACTTTCTGAGCCACTTTTTCAGGCGGGTGGGGGTGCAGGAAGAAGCGTTAAGAGGAAAGAGAATCAGAGTTTCAGAAGCTACTTAGTGGTGCTTGGATTGAAAGCAGGGAAGAAAAGGGGCAGTTCCAAAGGTGCGCCGACTTTTGTAAGGTGTGGGGGGAGACAGGCGTTGGCCCCTTTAAGATCCATCCTCCCCCTCCTCCCACCCTCACCCCTGCCTTTCCCTCCCTCTCTTAGAGGCCAATTTTGTTAATTAAATGTTTTGTTTGCGACGCAGCTCTCATTCATTGCGGACACGTCATTCGGAGCAGATCTAAGCCAGAGACCAGATCTCATTAGATAAAGCCCATCAGAACTAAGAAAATGGAGGAGCCACTAATTAAAGCTTTTAATTGTGCGGATTCGCTGCAGCAAGGCAGCCGCTTTATCTGAAATCTTGGAGGGAGAGGAGGCAGAGGCCCAGCTCTGCCCAATTGACACTAGGTCGCCCAGAGGAGAGGGCACTGGGGAAAAGCAGTATCCCCGCTACAACCCCCCCCCCCCCCGCAACATACATACATACACACACACACACACACCTCTCCCTTGCTCTCCCGCAGCATTTTAGCCATATCTAGGTTGTTTCCAAAAAAACCACAACCTCAAAGTCAGACAGTTTAAAAGCCCTTAATAAATCACTGTGGTCCTAGCCAGGCCTTAGAGCTAGAGGATCCCCTTCACCTGGCGGCCAGAGAGCCGATTACTCAGCTCTTCATTGGCCCTCATGCCGACTAGAAAGCTCCTCCAACAAGTGTCCGGTGGGCAGACTGGGGAGGGAGGGGGGTACCTGAGACAAAAAAAGGAACATGCAGGCCTCCCCATCTTCCCACCCTTTTGGCATCTTGATGGACAGAGGAAACACTGGGGAAAGACTTCAGATTCCTTCAATTGGGGGGTGGGGGTTGGTGTCAGCTGCTGCTTAGCCCTGAGCAGAGTCTGACGCAATCAGCTTGGTACTAAGAACTCATCCCTCTGGGACAGACCTAAGATTCACAGGATAGTGTCTAGTTCAAGAGCAATCCTGGCTACAGTTTTCAAATTCAGAGGGAAAAAGAAAGGAAAGAGAATAAGGACCCAATTAATTAAGACTCAGCCGGCACACATCCTCCACTGCTCCATTAAGCCATGAGAAAACACCAAATGGGCCTTTATATTTGGCTTAAAGTATAGGAGAAGGAATGGAGAGTCCCAAGAACCCACTTGCCTAAACTTGTCCTGGAGGGAATGCAAGTGGACCCATCTACTTTTTAATTAGAGGTAATCAGAAGCAAAGGTTTTTCGAAAGCACTGGGAGAAGAGATGAATCTGTACCAGACACCAGTCTGAACAGCACTGTCAATTTTTCCACTTCAATCCACCCTCCTTTCTTACCAGTTTTGCTCTCTATTTAATTACAATGTTGTCAAAGCTCATGGCACTGCTGGGAAGGAGGACCAGAAAGTATTACACTCGTGCTCCTGCTGATTTTCAAACATTTACTTCTAAAAGAACACTTAGTGAAATTAATGCTGCCATCTTACTTTAAAAATAAAAGCCCTCTCCCTTCCTATATTTCTTTTACTTAGCTAATTGAGGATGCCAGCAGAGTGGACACAGGCTGTTTTTATTGGAATAACCAAATGTCATTTTATTCCATTTTATACTAATAACATCACTGGTGTAAACCATACATATACTGAGCTCTGAACAGCACTGGGATATTTTGCAGTTTTAGAGGCAGATTGAGGGAATCACAATGGAGCTAAACTTTGAACAAAATATCTCATCTACTGACTCACCACCATTGAAAAAAGGACAAAATGTTCTACTAACCACTATAAAGAAAACAGTTTAGAGCAGAAATAGAATGCAATTCTTCTTAAAAGTAAGCGGTCTGAGCACTTCTCTCTTGAGCACTTCTGTAGTATCAACGGCGTGCGTGTGGTTTTTTTTTTTTTAATTACTGGATGTTGAAACAGAACACCTCCTAGAAGCATTCATGTGCATCAGTCTATCAAACCATTTACTCAAATTAAATGTGTAATCCTTCAAATGCCTCCTTTCAAATTAATGAGTTTAAGTAGCTTGAGTTCACCTGAAAAGATCCTATAGGCACCTGACCTCCTGAATCCTTTCAATTAAGTGCACTGAAACTTGTTGGAAAAGACTGCTTACACCAGCGCATGAATGTTCCTATACGTTGCTTTAAAATGCGAGATTAGTATATTCTATAGTCTCTTTTCCTAAATCTCTTTCAGGAACCAAGGCTAATGATACAAATGACAACAATAAACCCAAAATCTGAACATTCCTCAATAGAAAAAATGGAGATTCTACATAACAAACCACACACTACCAATGAGCAGCACAAGCCTCCAGATAACAGTATACAAAAAGAAACATTACCATCGGTGTTGGGGTTTTGTTGTTTTGCTGTAAGAATTACCAGTTGTTAAAACTGTTAGGTAATCAGGATTTTTCACAAGGAGACACAACACGAAGAATGAGTCACGGTTTTACACTCAAAAAAATTTAAAGGTGTTTATGTAAATATCATAATTAGCCATCACAACAGTAAATCATTTCTCACTAACTACTCTTTTAAGCCAACCTATTGTCTCTCAGTTTCAAGACAGGTCCCTACCTTGTTTTAAGGAAGAAGCTAACTCTTCCTAAAATGTTTATTTTTAACAGAGGGTCCAGCTGGAGCTGACCACTGAAAATTTTGGTCCCCAGAGTGCCCAACCTTGGCACACCTCGTGGCTCCAGTCCCACCAAATGGGCGATTTTTACATAGTATGGCATTTGCCGTTAGTCATTAAAAATTAGAAAATTAGCCCGTGCTTTTTGAACCCCTTAAATTCTGCCAACCAGAAGATTCTTGAAGTGAAGACTACAATGTATTCTCATAGGAGCCCCGCTCCTTTCCTTAAAACCCTTGGTAACCTTTGGCCCTGCCATTGCTCCGCTTGCCCATCTTGGGAAGGGCAGCCAAGTCTTACCTAATGTAGTCATTTCTGCAAAGGATCATGCCGCTCTTAGTGTAACAGGATGTGCCGATGTCGCCCAGCTGCGCCTGGCAGCAGGAGCACTTGAGGCACCGGCTGTGCCAATAGCTGTCCATGGCATAGAGCAGAAAGCGGTCCGCAATCTTGCCCCCGCAGCCTGCGCACCGCTTCCAGGAGAGGGAGCCGGCCGTCACCGGGGGCGGCTGTGAGCTGCTGCCCGGGTTCACCATGGTCTGCAGAGGGCGGGAAGGGGAAAGGGAGAGAAAGACAAAACATGGGCGATGCAGAAGTTAAAAAGCGCAACCTGAACTAGCAAATCATTTCTCCCCCAGACCCGCTGGAAGGAAGCAGCAGGGCAAGGGCGGGAAGGAGGGTGAGGGGGAGAGGGAAGGAGGGAGGCTCGCCGGCAGCAGCCGCCTGTTTACTTTTCTCAAGCTTTGTTCTGGGGCCACGAGCTCCTCTCAACTTTCCAGCACTCGCTGCTGCTGACAATTTCAGCTTGGGTACTGTCAAAACTCCGAGAGCGCGCGCTCCACCCCTCCCGGCACCTCCTCCCGGCCCCCCGCCTCCGCCCACCGCCCCCGCCTCCAGCAAATGAGGGTCAAACCCACCCACCGCTGCGCCCGCCCGGCCCCTCCCCAGCGCAGGCCGAGCCCCAGGGCGAGGAGCCGGGAGGAGTGGGGAGGCGGCCCTAGCCGGAGCCACGTTCCCTCCCGAGCTTTGCCCAGGGAAGTGCAGCTGCAGTTCACTAGTTGGAAATAGTTCGGTTTCCTGAAAAGGAAGGAGGGAAGAACCGGGAGAGGGGAGATAGCGTGGTGGTGGGAGGGGAGGTGCGGGAAACCGAGTTGGGGGGTGGGGGGGTGCGGTGTGTAAAGTTGCGAAACTGGTTTTTCGTATTTTAAACAGCACCTTTCACATGCCATTGTGGTGACCGCCATCTCCCATTATTGTTCCAAATCTCATTTCATTTTGAAGATCAATGAGTGTTTTCTCTGGGTTTTCAGGACACAGGCAAGAATAATAGATCATTGAACTTTAGGATGCCTGTTAACTTCCTATATAAACACTCTCCACTTTGGTCTCACTAATCTGCCCTTGATCAGCAATTTAAATGCTAAAGCTTTGTTCCTCCAAAAGGGGGGGGGGGGGGTACAGATATGTGAAAAGGCACTATTTAAGGATGCACAATTCGAGCCAGCCCTGTTGTCACCAAAACTGCTTTTAAAAATTCCCCACTTTTTCTAATGAATGTCATGAGAGGCAACTGGAGTATAATATAGGAATCAATTTATAAAGCTTAGCCTAAACCGATTAATTTGTTGCCTCCAATCCGGGGTCCAATAAAGTCCTAGTTTTCCTCCAGTCACTTATTCTATAAAAAGATCAAGTTATTTACTGCCAATTAAGCAGCCTGTTTTGTCTTTGTCCTCTGTAAGCCGAGAGTGTGGGCTCCCCCCGAGGCTCCCAGCTATCTGCTCAAGACATTCAGCTGATACCTCAGAAGGGAGAGGGCGAACTTCGCCTGTCCCCGGCCCAACTTGGCTGCAAAAAAAAAAAATGAGGGGAAGGGAACGAAACGAAACGAGGACTAGGGTTCCTTAAATAGGCCGACTTTAAACACATTTCCTCCGAAAGAGTCCCGGAACGTGTGTCCAGAGACCGCACAATAAACCAGAATAAGAACTGCACCAATTAAGCTGTAACAAAACCCTGCGACTTTGGAAACAAGACCACTCTAAAACCCATTAGCATTGCATTTACCCGAATGCATCATACCTTTATGTAAATTGATTTATCTGATGCATTTACTCGAGGAATTGCTTTTTGTTACAATTTCAGCCCTAACCCAAATGAATCTGCATTTCCTGCCCTAGGTCTTTAAACTGTTTCCCCCAACGTTTTAATCGCTCCGAATTCCTTTTTAAAAGGGGAGAGGGAGGGAGGAGATTCCAAGCTCTTCCCCGCCCCCATCTTTGGTGAGAGGTAAATATATATGTATATTTTTTTGAAAAGGAAACATTACACTGAGAAAAGCATCCAGTAACCCCATTAGCTAAAGCTCTTAAGGACAAGCAATACCTTAATGCTGATTAAATCTAAAAGAGATGAATCAAGAGGACTGACCAGAAACTGACTCCCCTGATAACTAAGGACGGGCCCTCATCAAGTTTCATTTAGAGTTGGAAAAAAAAAAAAAAAAGCTTTTAAGTTAAATAGGCTTATACTCTAGTAATTACATAGCCAAGCAATTTAGGTCCTGGGATAGTCAGTGAAATAGAAAGCAGAACTGGCAGCTAGAGGCAAAATCTGCCCCCCTTTAACAACGTCTCTGGTGTTTTTTAATGGAGACCAAGGGAGGGACAAACGTAGTGCTGGCAATTTGTAGTACAAAAATGGATGCTTAATTCATGTCTTGATTTTAATTAGGTGATTCACCGGATTTCTCCTGGATTGGAACAAAAGACTTACAAACCAAGAGGAATTTTTTTTAAAGACCCAGCAATACCAAATCCTGTTCACTTAGATCCTTTCTGCCACTGTTTCAAAAAATAGTGTTTACCAGAAGCGGGGGGTGGGGGTGGGGGCCCTTGACTATTTCCCCCACACTACTTTTCATACTTAAACCTTTTCAGCATCCGCTGCCTTTCCCTTAGGAACTGAAAATCTCCACACCCCCTCCAAGGTCCTCATCAGTCCCGTCTCCGAGATCCCTTTTGTAAGCAGGAACCGCTACAAAGCTGGCGGCCCGGGGCTGTCCTCCGTGCTAGCTCGCAGGCCGGCCTCTGTAGTTTCAGACTCGCGCATTATCCAAGCCAACGTATTGTTTACTTGCAATTTGGGACGGTCAAGGGAAGGAAGCCCGAAAAAACAGCCCCGGCCCCCATCGGTCCCCTCCTCCCCCACCGCCACCCTGCCCGCGGCTCCCCAGCGGTCCCCTTACCTGCTTTTCCCCTATATTGCAATATTGCGAGAGGCGGCGGCGGCGAAATGCGAGCGAAGCCGCTCGGCTTCCAAGGAAGGGACGCCTTGACTGGAGGGAAAGGGAGTTCTCGCAGAAGCAGGAAAGGGGAGGAGGGGGCTACGGGCTGATTTTTTTTTTTTTTTTTTTTTTAACGCGTTGATCTGAGGCTGGGTTAGGGGCTCCGCGTAAGTGGCAGGCGGCGGGGAGCAGAAGTGTCAGTCTCCGTCCTCGTCCTCTGCCTCCGGCTCCGCGCGGCGCGGCTTCAGGCGCAGCGGCAGCAACTGCTGCAATCGCTGCTGCAAGTTTGGCAATGTGGCTTCACTTTGTAGATTTCCCCCGCCCGGCAGCCCCGGCCCCCGCCCCCGCCCGCGCTCCTCCCGCTCCTCCTCCTCCGCCTTCCTCCCTCCCGCGCGCTCGCTCGCTCGCTCGCTCGCTCCGGGCTGGCGGCGGCGGCCACACGGCCAAGCTTCCTGCACCTCCGGCTGCGGAGCAGCCCCAAAAGCAACAGCCCCGGGAGCGGCGGCGGCGGCGGCGGGCGCGCCGGGCAGACGGGCAGCTGCGGCCGGCCGGGCCCGGCGCGCGGGAGCCTGCGCCGCTGCCGGGGCTGCTGCTGGAGCTGCTACTGCCCGGCTCGTAGGCGGCGGCGGCGGCGGCGGCGGCGGCGGCGGCGGCGGCGGGAGCGGCGCTGGCCTCCAGCCGGCTCACTCGCTCCCTCCGCGGCTCTTACACATGTGTTACTGACAGAGCAAAACCCCAACTACTCCCCGGCTCTGCCGTCGACGTCAGCGACCCTCAGCCACTGGGCGGCCGGATTGTTCAGGCGGAATAATAAAACCTGCCAATCCGGGGAAGGACAAAGGGATGCCTGAAAGGAGACTCTAGGGGTGGGGGGAGCGAGCTAGGCGGCCGAGCGGGCCCAGGAAGGCGAAGGGGAGGGCCGGAATCAAGTGGGGACAAGTGACCGGGCCCCGGGGACCCAGCCGGGCTGCTCTGCGCTGCCCGGGATCGAAAGCGGAGGTGCGGGGTACCGCACCTGCCTTCTGAGCCCGCGGGAGACCCTCTGAACCCGCACCCGTGCGCCCCTTGGGGATTGACCTCCCCTCAAACGTAGGCGAGACCCATAGGAAACTTCACATCTTTCTCAAAAATGGGCTTTCCTGTTTGGGAGGAAAAGTCTTTCCAAAATCTTAGGGCGGTGGACTTCACTCACACACACACACACGCAGAATAGGTGGTTTAAAAAAAATTCACGCTGAGGGACATTTATGAACCTTAGTGGAAGTTGAGTTAACAAGGGAAAACCAGTAAGGGAACCTATAGATCCTAAAAACTGCTTGCTTACTGCCCTCCCCCCATTAACTCGAGTATAAACCAAATGCCTAGTAGGCACTTCATAGATATTTGTAAGTTGTTGGTGATTTAAAAAATCACAGTCCTTATTTTCCAAGTTGAGGAAAACTTGGGCGAGAAAGTCTTGCTCCTCCGCTGTGGAGGATATTCCCTCAAAAGCAATGTAAGTAACTGCAAAATTCGCAACCTTAACAGCCGCTAGAGAGGAAGAAAGGTTAGTTTCAGTAGAAATCAAGTCTTGAGGAATGCTTTAAGGTTGCTAGCCTCAGAGTCTCTTTCCAGGGCCGAAGCTCAGCCTAGATGCTTGAATACCTAGTCATTCAATTTTATCTCCTCTGCCAAATAGGTTTAATAAATCTTTGATCTGAGGCTAATATTAAGTCTGATTATTATTATTAAGTTCCAGAGAGATTTTTCTGGTGGAAATTATGAAAGTGCAAAGCCCTTCTGCTAAGTATCATTAAGTAAAACCAGCCTTGTGGGACAAGTTTTCATATTGTATTACACTCAGCAGTGCTAGATTAAGGAAAGGAACCTGCAGGAGAATCTGGCTAGACAATGCAGATGTTAAACATCTATGGTTTTTGTGTCTGTGTCGGGATTTCTGTCTTTCAAACCATCAAAACTAAAATTGCAAAGGAAACAATAATCATAGCCTATAACATCAAGGGGAGAACATTTTAAATACCAAGGTAAATATTCATTTTTTTATTCTACACTAGCACCTCAAAATTAAATGACTCAATTTTATTGATTGGTATTTAAACTTGTATTTTTATGATCAAGTGCACATATGAAAAACATTTTTTTAATCATTAAAACTACAATAGTAATTAAAATGTCCTGTACAGAAAACAGCTGCACATGGGTGTGATTAAAGAAGGCCAACTTAAAAAGACATAATATTCCTGGAAGATTTAATAAAGAAAAGTAAGTTAAACCAAATTAGGAAAGGAACCCCATAAACAAATAATGCACACATTTTAATTCCCTGGTTCAGTTTCAATTTGTTAATAATTTATAATAATCAAAAGGAGATGACACAAGTTCTCAGTGGGCTACTATGAAGTTATGATTTGTCATGTACAAGTACATTTCCTTCTCTGGGCCTTAATTTTATCAACTACAAGTGAAGGAATTAAGCAAATGGTCTTACTTTTTTTTTTTTTTTTTTTCCAAAATGATTTTCCTAAATAGAACACACAGTACATTGTTCTATAATGAAGTGTGGTACTTTAGGTATTTCCTGAAGTATGTATGCTAAAATAAAATCTTTATTTTAAAAGGAAATGTTGGAAATTTAACCAGGCACATGTTCAGATATCATTGAGTGATTCCCCAAAGGATCCATGTATAATAGTTTCTATGGAAGGAAAGGAGAGAACTATGGATAAAACTTTGAATATAGAACTCGAGGCTAGAAGGGCCCTAGAAGCTGATTTTAGTGCTAGTGCTATTCTGTGTGCAGTGAGGTCTTTACAGATGTCCCGGTAGATTAGAGTGGGTGAGAGTATATTACCAGAGATCTTTATTTGCTGATGTCGTGACTCTAGAAATACAAAAACGGTAATGGCTTACAGTCTCTTCTGAGGGGTAGGGAGTAAATACATTCACTGTAATCAAAATCCAGGTGTACTTTAACCACAGCGCCACCACTGGGTGATTTTTATTTCTGCATTCTTTGAATTTTGCAGTCTATCCTCTTCTGAGTAGCAAGAGTTGTGGTCTGAAAGTGAGCGCCTGCTTTAATGAAAAGCAATGTCAATCCTTTATTTCTACTAATGTTAAACTCACAAAAACTGTGTAAACACACTTAAGTTTATTATGGGTAAGGGATTTCTGTATTCAGGTATTCTTCAAAGAATATAAAACGGTGTTCAAAGGAATAATCCTGATATATAGTAAAATAACCTGAATTCAAAATAATAATGTTATATTTTGCCCAATAGTTCAAGAAAACTGATGACATCATATATCCATCATTCATCCTACTTAAGAGATAAGAGTAGAGTGCTTTGGAAAATAAAGAGAAATTCAAGTTGTTTCTTTCTTGAACCTTAAAGGTAGAAACCATGTTGATCCTAGATCAAGCCATCATTTCCCCTAATCTCCCCCAAATTATATGTCCACACCTTTCCTTCTTCTCATTTAAGTCCTTCAATCATAATCATGTTTCCATTCTCCAAGTGACAGTTCTCTAGGAATCTTGCATCGATATTCAGAGGTTCCACACAGACCCACGTTGCCTCCCATATCTTGAGAACAGCCATGCTCTTTGATGCTGCTATGGCAACTTCTAAAACAAAGTGCCCCAGCTCTTTCTCAAGAAAAAATATTTTTATCTTTTTAAAGGTATGGGGATCATTTGGAGCGTTATCAGCTGGGAGGGGGAAGGAGGAGAAATGGGGATATGGTGCAGGGATTAAGAAGTATAATCAGTTGGTACAAAATAGACAGGGGGGAGTTAAGAATAACATAGGAAAGGGTGAAGCCAAAGAGCTTATATGCATGACCCATGCACATGAACTAAGGGGGGGGATTGCTGGAGGGAAGAGGAGTACTGGGCAGAGGGGAGCAAAGGGGAAAAAGTTGGATCTACTGTAACAACATAATCAATAAAATATACTTTAAAAAAAAAAGGCAGTCTTTTTTAGGAAGGAAATACAAAAATATCTGCCTACCTTTATTGCTGCCATCATAGAGATCCCTTGAAATCTAAAGGTTCAGCCAAGGTGAATCCAGAAAGCTTGAGTCTAGGACAACAATTCTAAAATGTTAAGGAGTGGAGAGAAGAACAGGGAAAGGTAGTTAGCTGTATCACCAAAAGACGTAATAAGAAAACCCAAAGAGGAGGACTGGCAGTTTGGTCCCTGCCAATTTTGTGTGATTGTTGTTGTTGGCTGGGGGTTGGTGTGGTCCTGCACAGTAAGTAGATTCAGGGAGACCGTGGCAGCATTCGAGGATAGGGGCTTATAGCAAACTCAACATTTCTAAAAAACTGCATTTCCAAGAACCATATCCTGGCTTTAAATATTGATGATATTACTTTAAATGTACTGACTGCCTTTTGTTAGTATTTCTTAAAGTTGTTTACAAATAGCTCACTAAATCATTCATGTGATAAAATATTAGGTAGTTGCCATATTAGAGCATTCTTGGGTTTTGTGTGTGTGTGTGTGTGTGTGTGTGTGTGTGTGTGTGTGTGTGTGTGTGTTTTGTTTGTTTTTTTAAGCAATCCAAATGTCTGCATTTGGTAAATGTCCCACTAAATTATATTAATCAGTATTTAAGAAGTTCTATCTAACCTTTCTTTTACAGGGTAATATAAAAGCATAGTGAAGTTGATTTTATTGTAGTAAAATGGTTAGAAGATCACTGAGGAAAATGAAACAGTATTGCTATTGTTGTGGTAAGAAATATAATTTAAGATGTAGATTTTTCTTTTAATTATTCTACTTGATTAGGACATTTGAAACTCCTAGAGATGCTGGGAGAATTGAAAAATATGATGGCAAAGAAGAAAATATATCTGTGATAATTATTTTGCCTGATGTAGCAAGACCACATAGTATAGTGACAAGAAACACCTCACTTTCTTCATACATGTTTATTAGGGTGGGAACAGTACTTTAAAATCACCCTGATCTTCCTCAGAGCTATCAAAAAATCTTGATATATGAATATGTTTCATACTGATGATATCATAGGAAAAATCATTTGGCTTATTGATACTACCTACTACTAGGACTGAATTCTGTCAACAATATTCAAGCACAAGTGATATTCTACATATATTACTGCAACTATATCAGACTATATACATGAGTATACTATATATTTGTTAGGGTCTTCTAAATAATCTAGTGGGTTGACAGCAATGCTTATTGAAGTTTAATTACATTTTATTATGGATAAATTTAATTTTGTTATAGTTATGAAGGAGGGAATGTGGATGACTGGGCCATTTGTATATATGTGAGGTGGTTATTACTAAAAATATGTATTAAAATGATAAATCCAGTAGAAAATAGCCATTCCATTTAACATTAATTACAGTTCTATCCAAGATGATGGAGAAACTAAAGCATTAAAGCATAATTCATCCCTTATGTTCCCACTAATTGTTCTTAGTAAAGAAATGCTAATAATTCAGAAATTTTAAGTGCTGAAAACCACAGCTCCTTTATTTGATGTCACTTTTAATTATAGTATTGATATAATCAAGCATTTTTTTCCATGTAGATTTGTAATAAAGTGTAATATTTTAAAGTATAATACTGGTCTCAGAAAAACGTTGTTGAAGATATGATAACATTTATTCATCTAATTGTCATGAGTGACCCTGGTGGAATCAGGGGAGTTCAATCCATAGCTGTCCATAGACATGAAAAACACACATTTCTACTCTATATAGTGCCATAAATTTTTTAGAATAAAAACAACAACCAAATATAAATTTTTTAAAAATAATAAAATTAGATAACTCAATTGACTAAAATGTGTTCCCTCCTCACAGAGGTACACATTATAACGTCATCATTTATATTTCTCAAGATAAATCAAATTTCATAATAAAATTGTTTTTGATGAATCACCACTTCTTTTTCTAGCTTCAAAACATTCTGACGGAGAAAGCAAATTTGTCGATTTCTTTTATGATAAAAAATCACTGAAAATATATTTAAGACTTTTAGTTTAAGATGATAATTTGGGTGGGAAAGTTTTCTTTAAAAATATATATATATTCAAGTGAAGCCACTTTAAAATTTGGGAAAACATCTCAAGAATAAAATAGACTTTCTTTTTAGCATTTTTTTCAGAGCCATGTGGTGCTCTCTGACAATGAATAAGGCCAGGAGAAGCCATTACGGAATAATACTCTGGAAACAATTTGCTTCAAGGAAAGAATGAAAACTTAAACAACACTACCTTTGTACATGTTTGTTCTAATTAGAGGGTTAAAACATCCAAGCATTGTACCCAGATGCCTTTCTCTGTCCTGTTTTTATTGCTTTTCTCCACTGAGATAACATTTAACACTGCATTGAAATTCCTACTTACTGCTTGTGTCCAGTAGTAAATCCTGGAACATTATTAGAATATCTGCCTGTTATCAGCTCAGTCAGGGAATGAATTATTGACTATAACTCATTGCTGGGAAGACTACGTATGACACTCCAGTGAAGTTTTGATAATTTCTAGAAGTCATGGTAATTTATGGAAGGGGGTTTTGATTGATCTCCCACCCTGTATTTTGCACCTATCAGTAAATAGGACACATATTGATGGCCTACTTGAACTACATTAACAATATGGGGAATTCACAGCGTAAGTATTTTTTCCAGTACAATTTCTATTAAAACAGTAACTCAGTTCCTATTAATTTTCTTCTGTGTGGTTTACCCATGGGTGTGGAGAATCACAGACCTAGACTATTGAATGCGTAGTTTCACTATGCTAATAATTAGTTAAATACATCCCTCATTTGTAGTTGTACCAGCCTTTGGAAAGAAAGCCCTCAGATCATTGGAACAGATGAAGGTGGAGCAAAACATATACTGAAAGATTTTACAGAGTGCCTTCAAGTGTTACGACATAGCTGATAGAAGAAAAGAATTTAAAAAAATTAACAGATAGTAAGCAAGTTATTTATCATTTGAAAGAATGTTTGTAATCTATTTGATATAAAATTTACAGATACCATTTAATATGATAGAGCTGTCACTTTAAAGTCCATTTGTCAAAACATTAAATAATAACCCTTAACAATCACAACTTTCTTTTAATTTAGGTTTATTTTCCTCCTGTCTCATTTTTGCTACATTCTCCAATTCAATTATTTCTCAGTGTACATCCAACTAAGTAGACAAATGTTTCCCTTATTTCTTTACTGAGTTTTCATCATTGTGATTTCATTATTGTTTTATTTACCACAATTACTTCCCAGAAAAATAACCCATATTTTAAACTATTAATATATACCATGCATTATAGCAAATAATGTAAATAATAATTTAAAGTTTAATGGTTATTTCCTAGATGACATTTAAAGCATGTCTAGATTTCTAGTAATTTCAACTTATACTCAAATAGTATTTTATAATCTGATAGAAAAATAATGGTGTCTCTTTCACCAGCACAGTCAAGCAGTCAAGATTGGGGGTGGGTAACTTAACTGAACACTTGGCTTTAAAAAAAAAAAAAATTATTATTTCTTCATTTTATCTTAATTTACTAGCTTCTAGCAGTCATATAAACAATCTTAAAATTAAAAGATAATGTTAATGGAACAGTCTGTTGTCATAGGATAATGGTTTCCCGCTGCTAGATTAATGCAGTGGCAATAATACCAGAGCATTTATTGAAAATAAAAGGGAAGACAAAGCCAAGAGAGATTTATTTTTAAAGCAGGTGTCATGGATCCTAGACACTGTTGTGTTATAATTATTTTGTTTCAGTTTTGCCAAATGGCTGATAGAGAATGATCTCTTTTCCTGATGGATGTGGGGTGGCAGAATCACATTGGCTGGTACCCCCATGACTGAAGAGTACATTGTTTCTGACTAGAGGAACAGATTTGTTGTGATTCTTCCAATCAGAAGGCACCTTGTAAAGACTGTGCCATTTAGAAAAACAAACACCAAAAATGCACAAATAAATGTGTCCTTAAAAAAAAAACAAAAAACCACAAGCATCTACTTAACACTGTTATCAATCATTCTAGAAACATTAAAAAGCCCCCCACAGTGACACCCCAAACACATTGCTCTCCAGCAAGCCCTAGCAATGGCCTACAGGACAAAGCTATGTCCATGGATGTTAGCCACTGTAGTCAAGTATCCTGGACTTATTTCTTTGAATACATATGATAATTTTGAACCAAATAATATAGACTTCCCCAGATGGCATCCTCATGGGAATGCTGTAGTAATTAGAATTCTAAGACTACCCTGAGATTCCAACTGCCTGGTATGCACAGCATGAACCGCCCCTCTCCTTGAGTGTGGGTGGGCCTGACTTAATCAGGTGAGCCCCTTTAAAAGAGGGTCTATAGGTCAGAGACAGAAGAAGTAAAAAAGATTCAAAATTGTAGAAGATATTCTCCTATTGGTCTCTCCCATATGGAACAAACTGCCATATGGGAGAGATGTCATGGAGTGGACCTATGGCAAGGCCCTGAAGATAATTTCTAGGAGCTGAGAGCAGTCCCCAGTCAACAACTGGGACCTCAGTCCTAGAGCTGTAAGAATATGAATCCTGCCAACAGCCAGTGAGCTTGGCAGAGGACGTTGAGCCTCAGAGGAGATGGCAGTCCTGGCTGACCTTGATTTCCGCCTGGTGAGACACTGAGCAGAGGACCCAGTTATGCTGTACCCGAACTTCTTACCTACAGAAACTCTGAGATAATACATGGGTATTGTTTTAAGCCACTAAGTTTTTAGTAATTTGTTATGCAGCCGTAGAAAAGTAATACAGGTGCTGTGAGAAAAAGGCAAATTCTTTTCCTCTACTCTGAATTCTTCTATTTGCTCCTGATTTTGACCCATCCCACTCCCTAGCAGAGCCTGGAGCAAAAAGCTGGAGTGGCCTCACTACAACCATGGTGTGTATCAATTAGGATTTGAGCTTGTAAAGAACAAAAACAAATAACTAACTCACGCACAAGGGAGTATGCACAAGGATATAAGGGGTTCTAGAATTAACATAAGACGTGAGGACTGGTCTGGAAAAAAGCAAGAACAAAGGAGCTCTAAAGAATTGTGAAGTAGGAATGCAATAGCGAGCTTTCAGTAGGAATAAGGTGATTAGTATGATGTTGCCTGTATAATGACCTCCAACTGTTCCCATTCAGTCAAATTGCAAAATCCCTAAATAGAGCTTCCTGTTTATTGGGCCCTCTCAGTCATATGCCTACCTCCTTGACAAGAGGAAGGAGCAGCCTCTTAAACTTCCATAGTGGGCAAGTCCTGGAAATCCCCTCCCACAGAGAATGTGTATAGAGTAAGAGAAAGCAATACCCAGAAGGAAATAGACACTAGACAATAAAAAAAAAAGTGACAAATGTCAAATGTTGGCCAAGATATATGTGACTAAAGAGCGAAAGCTAGAATCACAGATGAGGGTTAATAGTGACCCCATCAGACAAGCACATCCAAAGCATGTCATGAAAAAGAGAGAGTTGGGCCACAGGAGATCTCATAATGAGCCTGAGAAGCAGACTTCTGCAGCATGTGGGGGTCATCTGAGCAAATTCTAGACCCAAGAATTCAATTGGCTTTCTACATGCCCTACTCCTGGGTAGACTAGACCAACACAGCGCAGTCACAATGAGACAGATATCTAACTCTTTTATCATCTAATATTAATTAGTTTCTTACCTGTCACCCTATCATAAGTTCCATCTTTCTCACCTCTTGGGATGATAAGTATCCATGATTGTTTTTTTTTTGGGGGGGGGGCAGGAGGATATTACTTACACACGTCAGAGTTATTATGACCAAATGTTTCGGAGAGCAGTGGTAGGACACAAGGCATTGAAAGATCCATATCAATTGTCTTATACAAAAAGACTCATAGTTTTCTGCGTTTATATTTGTATCTTGATGACAATTTTGCTATCTTCTGTTCATCCGTTTATTCAAAGCCATTTATTGAGCACCTACTATGTGCCAGCCAGTGTTCAGTGTGCTGGAGATAGAGCAGCAAAGAAAGCAAAGTCCCTGCCCTCCTGGTGTCTATAAATCATTGTATGTTAAGTGGTGGTACCTGCATGGGCAACAGCAGACCCTCCATATCACCCTGCCCAGGCTCTGTAGCTTCAGCTTCACTGGAGAGGACACTCCAGCGTCATCGCAAGATGTCGATTTAACATGGGAGGAGACAGATACCGTGTCACTCCCAAGTCGGACTGCACAGCCATTCTCCGAGGTGCAGATAGACTCTTAAGAAGCTACACCATCGTCTCTCGAGACGGACGGCTGCCTTTACTTTACCTGCTATGAAGAAGAACAAAGCAGGGTAAAAATGAGAGGGCCTGGATGGAATGGGTCTGATGATGGATTACAATTTTATGTAGGTGAGTCAGGGGAGATCTCATGATAACATTTGTGCAGAGACCTAAAGGAAGTAAAGGAGCCCTGAATCTGAAGAAAGGGAGTTCCAGGAAGAAGCCTCTGCAGTGAAAATACCCTAAGGACATATGTACTGGGTGTGGTTTAAAGGCAGGAAGGAGGCCAGGTGGTCTGGGTGTAGCAGATTCTACTAAATAGAAGATGAGATCAGAGTTCAGATTGGGGCAAATAAGGACTTGGGCCTTTACCTGGATTGAGAAGAGATGCTGTTAAAGAGTTCTGAACAGAAAAGTGATATATGATTTACATTCTAAAAAGCATTACTCTTGCTGCTGTGTTGAGAACAAACTACAGATGAATTAAGTCAAAAGAAAAGAGACCACTAGACAGGAGGTCCTGGCAGTAATCAAACAAGGGATAATGGTGGTTTGAACCACAGTGATAGCAAAAGAGAAGTAAAAAAGTGATCAGATTTTGGGTATATTCTGAATATGGAGGCAGATAGAACCATGGTTTCTATTTCAAAATTTCTATTGGTGAGTTTGTGTGCCTTTGACAGTTCTTTTCTGTGTTCATGTGTCCTGACAACTATAAATTCCTTTCTGCTTCCAAGAAGTTGGGTAGGGCACTCCCATGCACCCACCAACTTCTACCCCACATTATTCCCCTCCCCACTGCTGAGTTTATGTCAGAAATAACCACAGTATTATTTTTCACTCAAATCTTTCCATTTTAATTCACATGGAAGAGCTAACAAACACTGGACTTCTCAGTGTGCACTAGACTCTGGACGAGGCTCTTTCCACAGAGCAACACATTTAATCTTATTAACAACCTAATATAATGGGTATCAATGCCTCCATTTTAAAATTGGAGAAACTCAAATCATAGAAGTGATTGCACAAGATCTGTCAAAGCTGAGGTTCAAATCTTGGAATCCTACAAAGCTTTACAGGTTGAAGAAACATTTCATAGTCCATTCCTGTCTGCTAATAAATCAGTATATGGGCTTCATTTAATAGGTTTGTGTAACCTTAGCTTCTAAACCCATGCTTCTCAACAATAGATGATTTTATCCCCAAGTGGACATGTGGCAATGTCTGGAGGCATTTTTAGTTGACACAACTGGGGACCAGGAATTGCTACTAATCATCATGTAAGGCACAAGGAAGTCCCCTAAAACAAAGAATTATCCTACCCAAAGTATTAGTAGTGCTGTCAAACCCTATTTTAAACCACTGTTAAATAATTGGACTATCATAGTAAAAGTAACATCAGTTGTAAAATTTTTATTAATAATCTTTTCATTAAGATGCTTTAAAAATTGAAAAAGTTTCTGTAATCAGAACACTTTTTAGTGTGTTGGTTGAGGTAAAACTTATAGCCTTACAGGGAAGTTTTACCCAATATGTTCTATGGCACAATGGTCAGTGAATATAAGTTTTCAAGATTATATATTAAAAAAAATTAGATACCTGGAGTAAGAAGGTTAGTGGCCCCAAAGTACAAAAGCAAAACTACAAAAATTAAAATTAAATGTCTATAAAGGTAAATGATTAACTTGACACTTGCAGTATATAAGCACAATTCATATATAAGCACACTCAAATGTTATTTATTGTGGGTTACGTTTAATATGATTGTAGGTATTCAATAAGTAATATTTTCTAGGCTTTTTAGAAGTTTTATCATAGCCCTGCAGTCATCATTTTGTAGAGTGACATCAGGAAACCGGGCAAGACTGTACCAGGATGAAGTGAGGTTCTGAGTCATGCCATATCTATGGCAGCAGAAACAGCAAATGCAAAGGCTCAGGGGTAGGAGTAAGCTTGGTATACTCAATGTGAGCTGGCGTTGCTAGAATGGAGTAATAGAGACAGAATGTGTAACAGATGATGCTGGAGAGAAAGACAGAACCATTAAATTTTAATCTGAGCCCAATGGGAAGCTATTGGAGAGTGTTAAGCAGAGTGATGTCATAATCAGATTTTTTAAAATTAAGTTGGCCCTTGGGGAAGATTTGATGAAAGAGATGTGTGGTAAAATTGCTACACGCTAACCCTGGGATACATTCTCTCCTGTCTCTTGGAAACAGAACCCCAAATTAAGTTGTGTATAGCTGCCTAGAATAAAAGACTACATTCCTCAAAATTCCTTTGCAGCTCATTGACCGTGTGACTGAGTTGTGGCCAATAAAAAATATGTAAGGGGAAGTGTAGAGAGGACTTTTAGGAAAATGCTTAAAAAGAGCTAATTCAGCTGGGCAGGACCCATTTTTTTACCCTCCGTATTTCCTCATTCTTTGGACCTGAAATGTGGACCCAATGGCTAAGGTTCTGCCATGAGATAACCTTAGGGATGGAACTGGTGTACCAGGATGAAGCCCTTTCACTGAGATGAAGGAGAACAAAGATAGACGCCCTGGTGAAGGGTGGGCTTCTGATGACACTACGAAGCTGCTGAAACAGTGCTGGAAGCTGGAATAGTTACATCCAAACTTGTGTGAGAAATAATCTTACCTTGTTTAGACTGCTGTTAATTTATTAAATACAGAGTTGGAATCAATTCTAACTGACAGAGAGCACAAACGTAGAAGTGAGAGCGTAATAAAGAAATCACTGCCGTGAAAGATGAAGTTGGCGTGGTGAATGGTGAGAGTGGCGAGAAGAGAAAGACCCCAGACATACTTTACAGGCAGTGTTAAGCTGATGCGCTGTGCAGGGGATTGGAGAAAGAGAACAAAATAAGGATGATCTCTAGTTTCCTGGCTTGAACTAGAATGGTAATTGTCCTTTTCCAAAATGGGGAAAGCTGGGAAAGAAGCAGATCATGGGTTAAATCAAGATTTTCTTTAGAACCTAAATATAATAATATAGGTTAAGATCTTCATTTAACACCCATGTAGTAAAGTTGAGAAGTCAGTTAGATATTTAAGGGAGAGGTCTGAGCTGAAGAAAGAAATTTGGAAGTAATCAGTATAATAAGTTATTTAAACCATGAATGAGACCATATAGAGTAAGTTTTGATACAAAAAAGGGTAAAGGGTCAATGATTGAGCCCTAGGGTGCCTCAACATTAGAGGTTGTGAATAGGAGGAAGAGCCCAGTCTGGGACCTGAAAAGGGGAAGGCAATAAAGTGGAAGGAAAACCAGAGGCCATATGAATGCAATGTTCCAAAAGAGGATGCTGTTAAGGTGATGGCTGAGAACAGATCACTGATTTGGCAAGATAGTTTTACTGGGGAAAAAGAGTGTCCAGTGAACTTCCTGCCTGCTATGTCTCATTGGTGAAAGCAAGACCAATCATGATTAAATCCCTGGGCTAGGAAAAGAAACACCTTTCCTGAAATCTATGAATCTCTGGCTTGAAAATCAGGAATAGATTAGCCAAAAAGTAGGAGCAGGGAGATGGTCATTGTGTGGGCTGTAAACAATGTCTGCCATAATGCTTTTTATTTTTCCATAAAAATTCCACACCTCATCACAGTTAGAGCTGGTACCGTATTTGGCACATGTGGCAAAATGATCTGGTGCTCCTCTTGCTGTTGCCATTGATCATGTGCTGAACTGATGGTGAAGCATTTGTATACTTTTAATCACAAAATAATCACTCCCATCTTTAAGAAGTTCTACACACTGAAGACTTCTGAACCTAAATAAAGATGCTGCCAAGTGAGAGAAGAATCAACTGCATGGATTTTTTTTCCCTCTCTAAAATACTAAAGCCACCTACCTGCTTGTCAACCTCCAAGAAGTAAACACAGTTTGGTCACATAAAAGCTAAACAGTTACTACTGACCAAGTTTTGAGGAAAAATGATGTTAGAGACTTTTTTTTAATCTGTCCAAGAGAATTATCTGTATGAACCTTAAATTTCTGTATCCTTCAGCTTCTCTTTTCTTCATTCTCATGTAAAAATATCCTAACTTGTCTTTATAAAGTTCCTTAAACATTCTATTGTCATTTGTCTCTAAGACCAAGGCAGGTTATAGGAACCAGCCTCTCTTACTTCCTCTCACTCTGCTACCATATATAGCAATTGTTCTTATAAAATGAGCAGTTGGCGCTGGGAAGCAGGGAGCACTGCCTTATTCACAGGAATTGTGCCTGTGGGACTAGGCCTGGCCTTTTACTATTGCTACTACTACTACGACTATGACTACTACTAAACATACACTACTTCTACCTTAAGAATGCTACTTTGTCTCTCTAAAAAAAATCTGAAGACACCAAAAGATGCTGGAGCAAAGCCAATAAGGAAATGACAGAGTGCCTACTATATGTGAGTCTGCAAAACACATGAAGGTCTCTTGCCCTTGGGGCCCTTTTAATCTAGTCTGATGAGAAAGAGTTAATAAATAAGAAATATATAAAGGCAAAAAGAGAATTTTGGCATCCCATTTGTATCAGCTAGAGAGTAGAGACAAAGGAGACGTACCAGATGGCAGTGAGAAAGTGAAGCCAGAAGAGGTATTAGGAATCGCATGGTCCCACCCCCGCATTCCACAGAGAGGTGAGTGGAGGGCGTTCAGGTCCAGAATACAGCAGGGATCATTCAGACAGTTAGTGACAGAGACAACCCTGGTCCCAGGTTACACTCTCCCCACCTCATCACCTGGCTGTCTACACCTCCTACCAATGCTAGGATGTGCTCCCCTTTATTGAAGGGTGATAAGAGAATTACAACAGATCACACCCCATGCTCAACTTTTTCTTCTGGATTCATGTTTTCATTCACTCTTCACTTTTGACTGGAAGTCACTGAGAATGGTTACCTTGTAATAATAATCTCTTTAAGTGCTTAACAGACGCTGTTGTTTACCTTGGCAACAAATCATTCACTGCCATCCCCTTTCTCCTCACTATTGAAATTTGTTCAGGTGTCCAGGTGCCAAGCGCTTTACAGGAGCCTAGAACCCTCTCCACAACCTCTGAGATGAACTGTGATTGGTCTAAGCCTGAGGCAATTCTTGCCAGTGATTGGCTTAGGAGTGGGCAGGTGGCCCAGTTCTGGACAATAAGATGTTAGAAGAGGTTAACTGTGGTATTTGGGGAGAAGCTATCCTTGCTCTTAAAATAATAAAAAATAAAAAAGTGGAAGAGAGAGCTGCATCTCTTCTGCCTTTACATGCTATTTGAGGATGAGTTGCCTAGACCTGCCTGAGCCATCTTGTGACCATCAAGGGAGTCACCAATACACTGAGTTAAAGGGAGCGGAAAGAGAATAAGACCCTGTGTTGGTGGGCGCCTGAATTGCTCAAACCAGAAACTTCTAATCTCTAACTTCTTGTTATGTGAGGAAACAAATGCCCTTGTTATTCTACCCACTTTAACTGGGTTTTCTGATCACTGCAGCCAAAAGCATCCTAATTATGTATTATAAGAGTAAGAACCGATCTTCAGAATTTCTAGTAATCCTGAAGAGGTTTGTTTTATTTCTTGAAAACAACAGCCAAGAGGGCTGTCTTTAGGATGACGGTTGTGTGATTAGGCTTTTGCAGTTGTAAGGCCTCCCTGGTGGCATGATTCCAGCTTGCACTATCTCTTAACACTCTTGTTTCCAGAATGTCTATTGTTTTTAATGTGGGATTTTGGCCTGAGCCAAACCTTGTTTATACCATTAGGATTTAACATGCCCCATGACTATTGGGTTTCTCCTATTTCTAACTGCCTGTTTCAGAAGGTTGAGGGTACTTTGGGAAAAAAAAAAAAAAAAAAAGGATGTTGGAAGAGGAAACAAATTCTCAAGATCAGTTTTAAGGGTACTAATATCTACTTCCCACCAGATGGATGGGATTTCAGGGTTTAGTTAAGTCGTGATGTATACGTCTGAAATTTATAAAACGTTTCTTTTGTTTCATCTATTTGAATGAGGGCAGTAATGATGTTCCTTCACTGTATATAGTTATTAAGAGTCCTTTGCTTATGTTAAGGGGGCTTATGGAAGGTTTCAGCCAAACACAAAACCACTTATTAGAACAAATAAAGCTTTTAAAAGAATACTATACTCTCATGAATAAACTTATTTCTGATTGGCTAGAGTTGCAATTTAGCTTTTATCAGTAATTAAGGGCAAGCTATAGAACAAACTCGTTAGTTGACACCAATTACAATTGGTAGACGAACTAATGAGTCCAAGAAAAAAGTTATTTATTTCTAAACTTTTGAAGCATAATTGTTGTGTAAATCGGATAGCACACAAATCTTTTCCATACGTTTAGGTTGGTAATTGAGAAATAAAATGGTTACCAAATGTACTCTTTGTCCAGTTTTGTTCTGCAGTCGATCTCTCTTGGGACTCTTTAAAGTGTAAGGAAAAGGTGATGTCAACAGCAACGTACTCTGGGCGAATGGAGCCAGGATTAATTAATAGAGATGAAAGGGAACACTAGGCCTTTCTTAACCATCGCCTTGCAGTCCCCACAGTTAGACACTGGCTGCTCTGCAGATGACCGAACACAGTGCTGAGGATGAGGGCCAGGGCCTGGAGCCTGCCTTGGATTTAAAAACAAAACAAAACAGGAGAATGGAGAATGAGACTTGTCTCCGTCTCATTCTCATTTCCAGCATGCAGTCTGTACAATGAGGAACTCTCAAGAGCTTTTCTCTTTGAAGTTTAAGATGTGGGACTTTACATCTATGTAACATTCTAAATGTGTTAAACAAATTAGTCTCTGGTTACAAAAGTTTTGAGACATTTGCAAGTTGCTGTTTAACTAAATTTAATATGTGCCAGCAAAGTTGATAGCGCAGTTGTTTGTTTAGAAGAATGCACATTTGGAATGATTAATAAATAAACCAGCCTCCCATTGCTTCAACCTCTGTGTTTATTTGAAGTCAATCTACTTTAAAAAGACATTAATATTCTTAGAATTATTATTAGAATAATTGCTTTTACTTCTCTCAGAACACATATTTTTTTTCTCATTTTCCTTCAGCACAGACAGCTTTGCACTCAGATATAAATTTCCCATTATTATTCCCCATTCCCCAAAAATGAAGAATAGGAATTATACACTTTTCACTAAGGAATAATTAATTTGTCTCAAGTATTAGAACAGAGAATTGTAGAGTGACTTTGAATGGTAGTCTCTGAGGAGTAGCATTGTTTGTTCTCCCCAGTCTTTAATGAGCTTTAGTAAATGGCCAGGAAAAATTACCTTCTTTCTGTAATATGAGAGAAGCGAAGAATGAAGGAAGCTATAGAATCCCTAAGAGAATAGGGGACACACACACCCACACACACGCACAGGCACACATACATACCTCTTTCGTAACAGCACTCAAGTCAGTTAAGACAACACAGTCCTCTTTTAGACTTATTTGAGGACAAGAGATCTGCTTACTAAGTGTATTAAAACAGAAGCATGTCTCTAATTTGTATTGATTATTGTTATCGTTACTATTGTTAAATCTTCTGAGGAAACCATCTGTCCTATAATTCCACAGGCCTCGGTATTTCTTACACTGTCATGTTAAATTTCTTTTCTCTTTAATGACTGGAAGAGAATGAGAACTAGAGCTTTAACAGAAATTAGCTGTGAAGGACCTGCCCCTCCCTCACAGGTCACTGAACTATATGAAAAGAGCCCCCAGACTGCGGAGGTCCCACCCTAGAGGAGACACCCCCAGTCAAATGACTTCTACAAACAGCCAAGTTGCTTTCCACAGGTTGCCATAGATGGCAGGGCTTGCACAGGGAGCTACCTTGCCTTGCTTTGCCTTGCCTTCAAGAAATGGATCTACTCAGTCTTAAAGTTTCTCAGGGCAAGGGGAGACTTTTCACTCATTTAGAGGTGGTATGGTAGGTGGACTGCCCAGACATGAGACACCCAAAGGTGAAGAGGGATAGCTCTCTCTTTCTTCCATCCTCTCATTCTTGTGCTGAAAATTAAGAGGAACACAAGAAAGCACCCCTTTTCCTTGCCTGAGTTCTCAAACCACCTGAGAAATAACACAAAGAGACAAGGCAGGAAGTGGTCCAAATATCACTCTCAGACTGATGAAACCAGTATGTGCTGATGTGACTTTTATCTGTGGGCCAGTAAGTTCTATGGTACTAGTAAGTGCACAACTCGACTGAGTGCCCCACCTGAGTCCAGCAACACAGGCCTCCATAACTCAGTTGCATGCACGGCAGAGAGCAGGGCAGAAGCTGGCCCCAGGGAGGCCTGTGCCCAAGAGGAAGGAGAGAGGGAGTGGTAGGCATGTCAGAGCTCTCCTTTTACTTCTTAGACATCCAGTAGCCCCGTGCACAGCATGCAGAGCTGGCCACTGCGGAGCTCATTCCCACCCTGTCCCTGCCCATGTGCCCTGGATTGTGCTCATCTTCCTTTCCTTACTCTAGTGGGACCTTAGCTGTCATTTTTATAAGTCTTATAAACTTCCTTTAAACTGGTTCCCACTAAAAGTGGAATGCCTGATAAAAGCTCATGTATTATTTGCTATCAATGAGGGGGAAAAACAAACAATCATGGATTTGGGAGTCAAACAAACTTGTGTGAGTTTCAGTTGCACTTCTCACTGGTTTTACACTCTTGGTCAATTTCCTTAACCTCTCTGTGGCTCAGGGTCCTCGTCTATAAAATGGGGACAATGTCACTTTGGGTGAAACCTCTATAGGTCAACATATTGTCAGAATGTCTGACACTCAGTAAATGTACATATGCTTGTCTTCATATTCAGATGTAAAGAGATGATAAGAACAATAACAGTAGTTTCTAATTATATGCCTAGTGTTTACAAAATGTTCCGTATAAGTATTATGTAAGAGATATGAGGATTGCGTGATTCTCTTAATATCTCCCATAAAGCATGAATCATCTCTGTTTTGCAGGTGAGGAAACTGAAGCTCAGAGAACAGCAATGACTTACTCAAGGTTATTTAGCTGGGAAGTGATAGAATTCAGATGTGAAGATGAGTCCTCTGCCTTCAAATCCGTTCTTTCTGCTCCTCTGATTAGTTACTAACGTTCAGTTTCCTAACACTGAAACATTAGAGACAGTACCTTAAGTGAGAGGACGTAAACTGGCAGCTCAGGTCTTAATCCACCTACCAGATGTGTTTTGTTTAGCTGATGGAGTTCCTTAAAAATTTTAATTTTCTGCTAACATTTAAAAATCGGGATATTACTTGTAAATACTTAGATTTACAGCTTCTCTTAAAAACCATAAGGCTTAAAACTTGCGTGCCCGTGTGGTTCTACCACCTACTGATTCTGTGACCTTGAAAAAGCTACTTCTTTGCCCTCCCTCTTGTACAGTGAGGATAGTGACAGTACCTACCTCAGAAGGTGGTCAAGAATTAACTAAGATAAAACATTTGAAATGTTTAGAACAGTCTCTGAGACATCAGTAGATTGGAATCAACTTTCAGTGTTATTTTTATTCTATTTACCACTGTCTGCCAGCAAAATGGAGGCTGGGGATCTTCCTGGAGACCTACAACTGTTCTATTTGAAGAAATATGAGATGCAAGTGTTGTTTTAGCCTGACACACAAAGCTCAAGTCGCTTCTTACCCAGAAAGTACAGCTTAACCCGACATTAATGCCTGAGCTGTTCCAGCTGAGGTTCTGAAGAAAAGATTTGTCATGTCTCACATTTATGAAATTTAAAGCAAACAAAGAAAAAACCTAACTCTTGAGCTGGCATTTTGCATGGCTTCACTTGGAAGGAAGGAACGAAAAAAAGAAAGGGAAGGAAGAAGAGAGGGAGTGAAAAAAGAACTTGGCGTGGTTTTGCTGAACCTAAGGAAGAATATAAAAGAGAGAGGTGAGGAGAGGAGAGGAAGGGAGAGAAGAAAAGAGAAAAGAGAGAGAAGGAACAGGAACGAAAGGCAGAGAAGCTTGTTCCGAATGTCAGGGAAGGTGACTTGCCATGCGCTGCCAGAGTATTTTAGATGCACTAGTGCCCTCTGGTAGCAACTTGCATTTTGCTTTGTTTTGTTTTCAAAAACTTCAAAGTTTCTCCAGGCTTCATCGTCAATTAGAACAAATGTCAGTAACGTGCTTGAAGAAAATTTGTTTAGAGATGTGTGTATGGTTGAAAATTGCACATTACCCATGTCCCATGCATGATTTTCCACCACATTTTAAACGATGAGCGGAGGTACACGGTTCCAGATAGTCGAGTGAATCTGAATGTATATATCTGGTGCTTTGCACGTTGACATAAACACAGCTGCTTTTATACATTTGAGAACATTTGTGTTTATTTGAATGTGTGATGGGGAGGTCATCAAAATGAACGTACTCGTTGTGTTTATTTGAATCTCACATCGCTCATAAGAATACATGTCGTGTTTGAACATGCAGTCAAACACCAGCTTTTCTAAAAGGCAAATCAAACCCCAAAAGGCTATTCAGTGCAAAACCCCATTAATGCTGCATTAGAGTTGAAATTCCATTCACATGAAAGCCAGAGAATCTGGAATTAAAGGTTTTCAACAGCAATCTTACTTCTGCTAGCTCTAGAATACAGTCTCTTTCCATTACTTTGTCAAATACATATATTCTGTATTTAGTAATACCAAAAAAAAAAAAAAAGACCACTAGTAGTAAAGTAACAAAAATGTTTGCAGGGTATTAAGGAACAATATACTATTATAGCATCAACAGCAGAAAGGACACATAAGTCTTGTGGCTTTCTATTTGGAGGATGCTACTGGCTGTGTGGTGAAGTTAGGGCCTTCTGTGAGGAGACATGGTTTGAAGATTTGAGTGATGGTTATGGCGATGGGGAGGATTTGAATACATGCTTTGGTCTCACTTCCACCAGCACCAAGAGGTTCTAATGCCATTTTTTTTTTTTTAAGGCAGGTAGTTACAGATGTGGTCCATGTGAAGAAGCACCTACAAAGGAGGATGCTTGTTGCTTTAGTCTTTAAACAGAGGCCATTGCCAGACACAGCAGTCCATGATACACAATCTTTTGCGCACTTTAGGGGAAGCAACAGCATTAAAATTCAACCCTGACACTTTGAAGCAATGCAACCTGCTACGTGTGCCTCGTTCTCCACTGTTGCTCTAGTTAAATAAAGGTTAAGACCCTCTCTGTTGTGCCAGGGTAGGGTTTTGAATTTGTCATCCCTCTTATGTCACAAATTGGGAAAGGGTATTTGGGTTGTCATGCACTGGGGTGTCTGCCATTCGAATCTTCAGTCCTATAGTCTCAGAATTCGTTACCTATGGTTTTCTTTGGAAAAACATATGAAAAGTACATAAATAAACAGAAGGGAGGAAAGGGGCACACAGAACAGCCAGATGAGGTTCCTCTGGAGAGTAAATAGCAGATGCAGGCGATTGAACAACAACAAGAAAAAGTGTGCGTTTCTGTTTGGCTTATGAGAGCTGACAGATTACAGTCGATGGTGGTTTGGCTGGAGAGTCGGAATTTTATTGTACGGTATTAATTAAAGCCGGAGGGAGTGGGTACCAGGAGCAGGAGGTGAGCCCGTGTTTCCACAGAACCACAGAACACTAGGGCTTGGCCACCAGGCCAGACTTCAAATATGTGAAAAACTTCCAAAAGAAAAGACATAAAAAAGTCTTCAAAGGCCCATGTTGTTGTCATAACAGAACATGCTCAGAATAACATAATGTCTCTGCTGGTCCCCTATTAGAACAATTACAAAATTCAAAACTACTTAACTTTTTAAATTAGATAAGATCAGATTGATTGAGACCAGAAGCAACATCTACTCCTCTTTTCCATCATCACTGACTGTAGCTATGTCTTTGTTTTTCTACCAGGATGCACTTTTGTCTGCCTAAAATATTATTGTTACATTGCAGTGTGTTACTCCATTAGGTTTAACACTTTTAGAAATATATTTTAGAAATGACAAGTGGAGAACAGGAGAGGAGTTACATTTTAAATCAAGCAATTTCTGAGTTTCATGTGGAAAACAAACCAAGACTCTCTCAAACCTCTTCTTTGATGAGGCCCCAAATATAAAAAAGGATACGTTTTTTCCATATAGACAGAAGGATATTTTTTTCCTGACTTTGGAGTGATATCTTGTTACACTAATGGCTCTTGACAGCTATCATAGGACCTTTCATTTATAATCTTCCGAAGTAGAGAAGCTAGACTCTGCCATTTTAAACCTCCATGTCTCCCAGTCAGAAATATGCAAGTTTGCCTCTCAAAAGGAGACATGGACCAAGATGAGAAAAAATAGAGTCAATTTAAGTAGGAAAGGAAGTTTAAAAATGGTATCCTTGATATAATCTCAGTTTTTAAAAAAATATAGTGTGTATATATGTCAGAAAGAATATAGATCTAGATGTTAATGAAAGAGTCTTATTTTCATTAACCATATTTAGTATTTTTTCTATAAAAATGAGTTACATTTCTAATATAAAAAATACTTTAAAAATATTTTTTTTTTTATTTTGGTTTTTCAATTACAGTTGTCCCCTTTTCCCCCAATTTCTCTCCCCCACCCAGCCCACCCCCTCTCCCGCAATCATATCCCTCCCTGTTGTCTATGTCCATGAGTCTTTTATACAGGCTCTTTAATTAAACCCTTCCCTTACTTATCCCCCTTCTCTCCCTCTCCCCTCCCCCCTATTGACTGCTATTCTGCTCTTTGTTCTATTTAGTTCCTTTGTTTGTGTTGTTCTTTAGTTTCCTGTATTAGGTGATATCATATGGTATTTTTCTTTCTTTGCCTGGCTTATTTCACTAAGCATAATTCTCTCTAGTTCCATCCATGTTGTTGCAAATGGTAGGAGTTCCTTCTTTCTTTCTGCTACATAGTATTCCATTGTGTAAATGTACCACAGTTTTTTGATCCACTCATCTACAGATGGGCACTTAGGTTGTTTCCAGCACTTAGCTATTGTAAACAGTGCTGCTATGAACATAGGGGTGCATAAGTTCTTTTGAATTGGTGTTTCAAGATTCTTCGGGTATAATCCTAGTAGTGGAGTCGCTGGTTCAAAAGGCAGTTCCATTTTTAATCTTTTGAGGTAATTCCATACTGTTCTCCATAGTGGCTGCACCAGTCTGCATTCCCACCAACAGTGCATAAAAATATTTTTTAAATGTTGAGACTTTCACAATTAGTGACATTGGCACTATTCAATTGCACCTCTGAAAATAATTAATTCAAGGAGACAGCTCACTAACCTGAAGTTCTTGAACAGCTTATGGAATAAGTCTCTTTAAGATCAGTCCTATTTTAATTCCTATTTCACAGATAGGACAAGTGAGACTCCCAGTGGAGACCCCCATCCCTACTCAGTGTCTCACAATAGCAGATGAAGGATGCCATGGGCAAACTGGGTCCTCTGTCTGCAGATATCATGTCATTTCTTCTGTTCAGAAAATCTGCCTAACATTCTGTCATTTGTCAAAGTGGCACTCACCTCTCCAAGAGTCCAGGAAGGCAGGTAACACTATTAGTCTCCATGTTGAAGATGAGGTGACAGAAGCTCAGTAGAGAATGTTTGACTCTTGTGATTTTATGGCTGGAATATGGTCAAGCTGGATTTGATCAGAGCTCTAGTCTTGGTCTACAGTTCATCCTGCCTGACTGAGGTAACAGAGTGAGAACATTCAGGGCATTTCATACATGGTCCTTGAGTAAAGGGGTCAGGATGGCATGAGATTAACCCCTACCCCACCCCACATCCTCTTGAGCCAGAATCTCTGGATTAGAATCCTGGCTTCACCATTTCCTAAGTGGATAAACTTAGATAAGCTATTTATACTTTTTCTGCCTCCATTTCTGCATCTGTAAAATGGGGATAATAATAGCTCTATCCTATAGGCTTGATTCTAGGATTAAATGCGTTAATATATATTAAACACTTAAAACAGTTCCTGGCCCATGGTAAGTGTTATATAACTCTTGACTATTATTATTAATATAAGAAATGATCTGTATCACCTTAAACAAAAGGAATTTATAAATAAATAAAAATAAAAACATATTATTAAATTATTGCTATATGCCATGGTCAGTTGAAGGTTCTGAGGATGTGGCCTACCCCCTATTAAAAGAGTAACTAACTAAATAATTAAAAAGGTGTTAAAGACACATAGCACCAGTCAAGACAGTTTGCTAAATTAATAAGGAGGACCTAAAAAGAATTTTAAATGAAATAATTTTCTTAAGAAAATGAAGCTCTTTAATACCTATGTCCATGAACCACCCAAGATTGCCTTAAAAATACTGTTCCACTTTTAGGGCACATGGATAACCTGTCCTGGTTAATATGAAAAACTGGACTAAGAGATGATGACAATGTGTGGATTGTCTCAAGAACAGGAGTACAAAATTGAATAGTCAGATATAGAATACTGGTCTTATTCTTTGGGTTTCAAGGGGTTAAAAAACTCAGGCCTTTGGATAAGACATTGCATTCTCCAGCAGCGTGACAAGGTGTGTTGTACATGTGTGGCAACCCCTTCTCTCCCTCTTTCTCTCCTCCCTCTCCTTAACTGCTCTCTCTGCTTCCCATGGGGCTTCCAGGCCCAGAGCTAATACCCAGGACAAGGTGAACCAACTCCCTGCTGTGCTCTGAGAACAAACTTGCTTTCCTTCTCTGGTTCCCTCATTATTGCCACTGTGCAGTGGATCATCCTTTATAGCATCATAATACTGAGCTCCTAAACAGCAACCTGGGAGCTGAGGAAGGAAAGAGCAAACCTCTAACCCAGCTGCAGGTTGATGCTACTTGGACTTAGACAGATTGGAGGGGTTTTCATGTGACACAGCTCAAAATTCCAGATTCTCCATACTAGCGTTAGTTTATAAGAAAGCGGCTAGTTTATAAGAAAGTGGCAGTTCTCATTTCATTTCCTTTTTTTTTTTCTCATTCTCTATTTCTCTTGTGTGAGGCCAAGTGGCCAATCGGGAAGAATTCCTGGGTCCCTGCATATAAGATCATACAACACTGTCCCACTCACCTCAACTTTAAACGAGGGCCTACTGACACTTTCAGGGGGCTATCTAGAGGTGGTGTAGTGGGAAGCCAAAAATTTGACTTGGACAATGGGAACATCAGGGTGGCTAACAGTTTGCTGTGTGAGACACCTGTGGCAGGCCATGATTCTGTGGGGTGACCTCATCCCAAAGTGTGAGTTTTTGGCATGACTTTGGTGGAAGGCTTCCTACAGAGGCACTTGTGGTGGAATTTTTGCTTCTGTTACCCACTCTATGACTCACATGGGAGGACAATCAACATGAGGACAGAGCAGAGTCCTGGAAGAAGAACCCTTGGCCTGACCATGGGCCTGGCCAGGATCTGCCAGCATTGGAGTGACTTCTTCGAAAGTCTTTGTCAGCGATGAGAGACCAATTCAGTTTTTTTTAAAAGTTTACAGAATTTTCTTTCCTATTCAGAATGAAAATAGCTTTGTTGAGTTCCATGGAAATGATATAGAGTTTTACAATCTAGATTAAGTAGTAAAAATGTCAATAAAAGTATTGGTGTTGCTTTTAGTGGACACATCTGGGTATATCTGAGAACAGTGTGCCTCTGTTGATTTAAAACATTTCATACCTTCCGATTGTCTTTGGGGTGAAGACCAGAGCCATGTCATGCCTTCCTCTCCAGCCTTGTCTCTAATCTGCCCCTCACCTCTGTATTAGTACCAGAACTGAAGCCAGGAACGTTAGTGTATTCGCTTCAAATCATCACCCAGTGGACTATTCTTCCACTTCCCGGTGTGTGCTGCCCAGTTTCTTCATCACAGGCTTCCCCTCTCAAGGTTGGGGATCCCCCCTCCATTTGACTGGGCAGGCAAGGGTATCCTGCAATCCAAACAAGCCCAGTTGTGATGGGTTTTCTGGAAGAATCCTCAGCCAGGGTGACATTACATTCACAGGGCTCTTCTGCCAGACTTATCACCGGTGGTTCTGGAAAGCTCTCTCCCTGTGTTTTCCCTTCCAATCTCTTTGTTACACCAGAGCAGAAGTTAGGCCATCATTGGAAAGACAGGAAGGCTCAAGCTGCTTGAGAGGCTGCTTTGTGCTACTTCAGGGACTTCAATGACCACTCACACCCATGCTGTCACTCTGCCTGTCCTTGTTACCTTTCAGACCAACAAAGAGATGAAGGCCAGAGCTGCCACTTTACAACATTGCCCACATTTACACTAGAACTCTGTCTCCAAGATAAGCACACAGAGCACTTCAGTCTTTCCCTCTCCTGAAACGGAACCCAGTTAGAGTATCCAGATCTGCTATTAAAAATGCCGCTTGGGTCTCCTGCCCAACGTCTGTCTCCCCTCAGCCTTTTGCTCTCCACTTGGTGGACTAAGGCACCATGAGAAGCTGCATCTCTGGAAATTTGAAAATCTAATTTGTGCTCCTGTTGTTAAAGGGTGGAAACTTATAACCACTGAATTGGAACTCATTGAGGGGGCAGCATTAAGAAGTCACTGCCACATTTGAAATTCATTTCCAGGGGGAGTCTATGAGCCATCAGGGACTTTCTCATGGGGTCATTGAAGTCATGACCTTTAGAAAACAAAATATTCTATACAACAGCTCAAGGTCTCTGCCTACTTTCTTTCAGGTATTTAAAAGAGGATTATATAAGCTCCAATAACTCAATTAAGAGTAAAATGAAGACAGTGACTTCATATTTCTTTGGTCAGTGAAAATTTTATCATTCTCATAACCTTTCATTCTCTCCTCTCTTTGTGAGTGCTAATAGAAAAATCCTTTTAAAGTGGTGTTTTGTTAGCAGGGAATATGCCGACAACTCTGCACTATCTTCCCACAGATCACTGCTCACATCATTCAGATGTTGGAAATTTTAAATGAAATCAATACTGGCCTATTCACGTCAACAGCACTATCCCCAGCAATGTAAAAATATATAGAGAAATTGCAACTCAAGCAACTTATCCAGTGCTCTTTTCATTACAGGTTGTCAATTAAATTATTTCTACAATATCGTATCCATCCATAGAATGTTACGCAATATTCATGCACATTACTTCAGCTGCACAGAATCCCTGGAAAATAAATGAGGGTGTGCTGGAGAACTTCAGAGACCTAGTAAAATAGGAAAGCATTTACAATAAGTCCAGTCAAAATTGCCCCCAAGTTGAAATGCTTTTATTATTACTTAAGAAACAGCGATGTATTTATTCTTGGGGTTCCAAATTATTCTGTACTATAGGAAAAAGTGTTTTTGAAGAGATTTCTTGTATCAGTTCACAATACAGGTTTGGAGGAGCTTTGGACTTGGAGCTTGAGAGTCAAGGATGCCTCATTTGCAGTGGACCAAGTGACTGTCCCTGCCTTGAAGAAGCGAAGCTCACAGTGTCACCATTTCCCTGGATTCAGTATCAGCAGCCAGATTGAGCAACTGAGTTCATTACTATTCAAGTTCTAGGTCTTCATTGAGACTCCCCAAGTGGTTCTACATTTCCATTCACCCTTGGCACCAAACGGAGGAAACCAGTAGACTCTGCTAAGGCTCTGCATTCATGATCCAGCCAAGATGTATCAAGGCAGGAGGACAAATGAATGGAACCAATAATTTCAATCACTGCCTATCCCTGATAGGAACCAGGGAGAGCAGAGAAGTATGGAGGAAGGGAGACAAGAGCTAAGCCCAGTCATGGAAGAAAACAGGAAAAACACCAACATCAGTTGATGAGGGTTACAAAGAAAAAAAATGGACTAAGTTTACTAAGTACCTAGGAATTATCCTCACCTAAGACAGCCAACCTAGAAATAACATGTGCTCCAAGGGCTTCCTCCTACCTCTACAGAGCATGGAATTGTCAGCCTTTGTTCTGAGCACACTGATTGCTATGAGCTGGAAGATGGCCCAGCCCTTCCTCCCAAAGCCCGCTCTCCCTATTCTTCTGGCCTACAAAGCATTGGCCATGAGCCACGAGGGCGCCAGTTGGAAGCCTAACTCTGGTGCTTTTTCAGCTATCTGGCCAGAGCTATATGGCTAGGCCAAGCCAGATGATCTCTTTAGGTCTATTTCCTCCTCTTTAAAGTCAGAGCCAAATCAGATAACACTTCAGATCGGATCCTCCCAGGACTAACACTGGAAAGTTCTGCAGGCCAGAGTCATGGCCTGCCTGCTCCTGATCACTGCCCCTCTGACTGGTCTGGAATTTACTACAGGGGAACCCAGGCATGGATGTTGGGAGTAGCTGGGTCTCCCTCCCTTAGTAAGAGACTGGCTGTCTTTTTTCATGCTTACTATACAGGATCTCCTTTAACCTTTCTGGGAACTTCATGGGCACTGTTATTCAGGTCTCCATTTTGTCTACAAACATAGTGAGCTGTTGAGGAGTTAACCAAGCGTTCAGTGTCACCAAGTTAACTCTTAGCAGAGCCAGAAGGGAAAGCTGGGTCTGTGTGACCTCAAAGCTTTTAACAGGGGAGTATACCGCAGTCTCCCTTACCCATGGTTTTGCTTTATCCTCTTATAGTTACCCATGGTCAACCATGAACCAAAAACATTAAATGGAAATTCCAGAAATAAACAATACACAAGTTTTAAATTGTGCACCATTCTTTGTAGCATGATGTAACATCACACTGCCCCAACAAGGTTATGAAACATCCCTTTGTCCAGTGTCTTCTGCTATCTATGCTCCCTGCCCTTTAGTCACTTAGTAGCTGTCTTGGTTATCAGATGGACTGTCATGGTATCGCAGTGTTTCTGTTCAAGTAACTCTATTATAGTAGCCTAATGCTACGTTACAATATGCCATTCACCTCACTTCATCTCATCCTGTAGGCATTGTATCATCTCACATTGTCACAAAAGAAAGGTGAGGACAGTACAATAAGATATTTAGAGAGACCTCATTTATATAATTTTTGTTACAGTATATTGTCCTAACTATTCTATTTTAGTATTAGTTATTGTTGTTCTCTTACTGTGCCTAATTTATAAATTAAACTTTATCCCAGGTATGTATGTATAGGAAAAAACACAGTATATATAATGTTTGGTACTATCCACAGTTTCAGACATCCACTGGGGAGTCTTAAAAAATACCCCTCTATGGATAAGGAAGGACTACTGTTCTGCCCCTCTCCCTCTCTGCCCTTTGACGGAAACAATCAGGGATTAAGTTTCTTCCTTTGCAGGGTGGTATTCAACCACCAGCCAGAAAACCCATAGGAACCTCCTCTGAATTTACATCTAGCAAGACTTTTTTCCCATGTCTCAAAATAGTTTTGAACTCATCGATTTTGATGCATTTTAGTGTTTCTGCCATTTTTTTGTTTCACAACTTTCAAGCAGGAAAACTTTTCCCTTTGAGGATTTTTTCATCCAGAGAAACCAAAAAAAGTTGCTCAGGGTAAGAGCGGTAAAGAGGAAGGGTGGAGCATGGGGATCATGCTGGTTTTGGTCAAAAACTGCTGAACACTCAGTTCAGTGTGGGCAGGTGGGCTTGTAAATCACCCACCAACCCATCATGCAATGGACAAACACATTGAAAGGGTCTTCAAAAAAAAATTCTCTGAAGTTGAACATAACCTCTCAAAACAACACCAGATGGTATACTGATACAGATAGGTTTCTAGAACAATCAGCTAACAGAAGAAGCCTGTACTACAAGAAACCCACCCTCCAGAAGATAATTCCTGTCTTGGGGGTCCCCCCCCCCCATATACTATGCCTCCATCTATTTAGAACACTTTGGAAGACAATGCCCTTAATCTGAAATTGTAAGTCAGAATATCTGAGCCTCAGGGAAGGTCATTGAAGAAGACTTGGTAAAGAAGCAAGTCTGGCACATCTGCCACCATCCCAGTCAACAACAGAGTTGCTACTCCAATCACAAGACTCATGTGGCCCACCATGGGGATTCCAGGGCACACTGCAACCGAGGAAGGGAGCATTCAGTCAGGAAAGCTGTTGGTGGTGTGAGCAGTGGTGGGTAGAGATTGGGAACAGATGAAGCCAGAGGCAGCATGGCTTTGTTTCTAAATCAATATGTGGGGGTGGCCCCAGCCTACCTGAGAGGTCCTCTTGGAGCAGGTAGCATGTAGTTAATGGAGCCCACAGTTCTGCCACATTGTTTTACAAATCAATTTACTGAAAGATGTCTAAGAATTTGTATGCACAAGGTCCTGGTCTTTCATCTGGAGACATGGAGATGCATAAGACATAGTCTCCGAGCCTAAGAACCTGCAAGTCTAGTAGAACAGACAGATACACTGAAGTAACCGTGATGCAAAGCAAGCAGTGGTTAGTGCAAAATAGAGATCTATGCACAGAGGCTGTGGGGGCCCAGAGGTGAGGGGATTATACTGTCCACAGAAGGAACTTGCAGATGGAAGGGACCTGCACTAGGCTTTGAGAATAAGAAATGTGAAAGTCTTGTCATATTCTTTGAACACTTAATACATACCCAGTTTTGGACATGCATTGCCCAGCAAATCATCACAGTACTGTGAAGAGAGAGTGACCCCCCACACACACTTCACACATGAGGAAACTGAGCCTCAGAGAGTGTGAACAGCTCAGCTGTGGAGCAGCACAGGCAAGAGCCAAACCCAAAGGTGTCAGCCTCCAGAGCCTGAGAGGCCTCCACAGGCCAAGAGAACAGCGGTAGAAGCACTGAGACTGGAAAGTGCATGGTGGAGAAGGAAGAGGGGCAGATTTGCTATGGCTAGAGCTCCCAGGGTGGACCTTACGATGTGACAGGGAGGCAGAAGACATGGAGAGGGCGAGACAGTGTCACCTGAGGAGAAAAGAGCAGGCACCCTGCAAACCACTATGTTGACTCATGTCCTGGTTCTACCACTTAGCTGCTATGAAACCTCAGGTAAGTTGCGAAGCCTTTCTATGTCTCAGTTTCCTCATCTCTAAAGGGGGAACTTCATAGAGCTTTCTGAGAATAACTGAGCTAGTGTATATATTATCACAGAACAGTACAGGGGGCATAGTAAGTGCTATATGTGATGATGATGATTGAAAGAGGCAGGCTTAGAGCATGCATTTCGGAGCCGGATGGCCTGATTCAAATCCTGGCTCTGCCACTTGTGGCTGTGTAGCCGTGACCAATTTACCTCTCATTTCTGTGCTTCAGTTCGGTCATCTGGAAAACGGAACAACAGAGCCTACCTATCTCACATTATTGTCATCAGGCCTCAAGGAGACTCTGTTTCCAAAACAGGAAGTGGGATTCCACATACGAAGTTATTTCCTAAATCATATTCTCACTTCTACTGTGTTGGCGTCCTGGTTATAGACTAATGAGTTTCTTCCCAATCAGTTGTACAGGTGTCCTCATGAGGAATTCAATAAACAATTCAGCAAAAGAACTGTAAATTCTTAATTGTAGGGGATTAATAAGGCTTTATTATGGTAAATTTACCTCACACATGATTTAATAGGTCAAAACTACATTTTCTAATTAAAAACCTAAAAAATGGTACGTGGTGAGGCTTATAACACAAATTTTAGTCTGAAACAATAAGTCAGGAAACCATGAAAGACAAAGCAACATACACACATCGCAACTTGGGAACAGGCAAGGTTTTAGGAGGCAGGAAGATCTATTAGGGGATTTATTTCAAGCCTCTCAATAGAGGGTCTTCACCCCTTAATATTTGAACTGTTCAACCAGTCCCATTTTATAGGTAATGGATCGGAGGCAAAGGGAAAACAAATTAAAAAATGGTGACCTCACCAAAGTTGACACCCAGCCGCAGTTTTCAGTGTGGTGTCCACCCTCTGGCCTTCCTACAGTCACTCGAGCAAAGCCTTCAAAACAGATACTAACCCTGCTTGCCTTCACTTAAACTTGAAGATCTGGCATTAATTTGTATTAATTAATACAAAGGAGCTATAGATCCTTTTTGCTCTAGTGGTAAGAGAAGAAAAACTGTGATGAAATTCTAGAAGATTCTCAAGGTAACACAGAGCATATTTCAATGGAGGACAGCATTGCATGGGGTTAGGTAGATAGACAGATGTGGGGTGGAGACTGATCCACGACTAGGGGGAACCCGGAGCAAATACCCTCAGCTTTCTGAGTTAGTGTGCTAAAGTTTCTTCTTTTATAAAATGAAAATGACAGTTTCTACCGTCTAGAGTTGTTTTGTTTTGAGGACTGCATTAGACTGCAAAGTATGGTGCCTGGCACACAGTAAGCACTTAATAGTAATTATAATATTATCACTTTATTTAGGCAAAAGAGTCAGAAGAAAAGGGAAGGAGAAGGAGAAATGCTAAAACCTGAATCACTCTTTCCCTTGTCCTCACTCACAGAGATATTTTCTTTTCTGAAAAAGTGGTGCCTTTCTGAGTTAGAAAACAATAATTTTAAAATTCAATAAGTTATCTAATAAGTTTTGCCTTTTGGCATGAAGGTTGAAATTTCACTTAATGTTGTGCCTGGCATTTCTCTTCAAAGGAAAGTAAATTGGAAAAGTTTGTGTCTAAGTTATTTTTGGAAAGAAAAACAAAGCAAGGAGTTAATTGATTTGAAAGCCTTGGTTGTAAAACACCTACAAGTTGAATTTATACTTGCTTTAGTTTTAAATCACATTTAGAAACATATATTTATGTGAGTGTATACTTTTTATATATATTGATAGATCTGATTTGATGTTCTTTGTTCATATGGAAATAAGAAGAGAAATGCTCTCACACTGTAATTGTCTTGGGGTCAGAAACACGAAGTCCCCATGAGACCTTGTCTAGTCTCTCTAGACTTCAGCCCTGGGAACAGCCATCTCTGGTGCTAGGTGGGTAAATAAGTCTCCATGTGTTTGACAAGGCTTCCAGCTGGGGTGTCATCAAGTGTCACTCACTGGAGCATTGCTGTCTCTGCTTCCCCCTTACTCCTGGTCCCCAGAAGAAGTGGCTGAAACAAGCTCAGCCCGCAGTGGCCTTTCATCCATTGCTCTCGTCCTTTGAGCTGGGGTCCTGCCTACCCGCAGGAGGGCAGCTGTGCTGCTGCCTTTGTATCTAGTTTTCCTCTGGAAGGTGTCCAGGTGTGTCCTTGCCTTCTGCTCTGGTTGCTGGGTGGGGAGGAGCAGAACCTCCAGTTTGTTGCTGGGAAGACAGCTCTTCTCTGTATTGCCAGCAGCACACGTTGTAATAATTAGAACTTCCATTCCAAGGTAAATAGATCTTTTTTACCTCTTGGGCATTCTGCAAGTAGTTATGTGAGACTGGCCAAATAGGCTCCAAACATGGCCTCAGTTTGGGGGTCTACCACCCAAGAGTTAATGAAATCAGATTGATTAATAAGCTGGCAGATGCAGGAAGCTGCAACTTAAAAATAGTAAAAAAGAATTTGAGGTGAAATGGGCTTCCTGCAGCAGTGTCCTTGTTAAATAAATACTAGCCTGGTCCATTTTTCTTCATGAAGGGTAGAAAAATATTTTTAATAAATAGGTGAGAAGGGAGTCGGTCTTCGTCATTAGAACCATCCATGAGGAGGTCTGTGTGCACCAAAGGCTTCTATTGAAAATTCAGGCTGGAGTGCCACACAGGTGTTTCTTCCAGAGTTGACCACCTCCTGGCCCCCTCCACCTCCAACCCCACCTCACCCCCACCCATAAACATGAGCCCCTCCTGGCCTTGAATACTCACTTGGGTTGGCATTGGAATCTGGTGACTCTTCTGCATTGCAATAATTATGTTGGTCAAGGCCTGTGTTCTTGACAAAGAAAACATTCCTCTAACTCAACCTGAGTAATCCTTAATGAGTCCTTGTATCTTGTGATAAATTTCATAATTATTCAGCCCCTACCACTAACACCGAAATTCATCAGTCAAAGCAAATTAGCCGAGATTCATTAGAATAAGACATCTAGTAGGCACATGTACTTTATTAGCCTCTTACACCAATAGTTTTAATTAGGTACATATTTCACAGCTCTCGAGCTACTCCAGTGAAGGGCCGCCTTTATCTCTTTTATTTACAGTAACAAGCTATCAAACAAACACCACCATAATTAAACTTAGATATAAAAAAACTTGTTTTATTAATGGCATCCTATTCAAGCCTTGGATTTTTGAAACCTGCACTAGACAGATACTTTTATTAATTAAATAAATACTATTCAATTAAGCTGAAAAGATGAGGGGATGTGATGCGCGAGAGGGCTGTGAGCTTGAGTTAAGAGTGAGATTCTCTTCTTTCGTGCAGATGATTTCCTCTAGCTCACCTTCAGCAGGGGAGGAAAAAAGGCTCTTCATCAGATATTTTAGTGATGAGAAGAGTGATTAAAATCCAGAACATTTTTCAATTATTAATAAGGAATATAAATGATCTTATAAAAAAGAGAAATACAGAAGAAAATGTTACACATTCATAGAATTCTGGCTCATGCATAATAAACAGTCGAAAACACTTGTAATACTACCCAAGTTAAAGAAGCCAGAAGCCCCACTGCACGCTTCTGTACGCAGGTGTCAATAAATGACAAATGGCGCCATCTGCTGGCCCTTAAGTTAAACACTTAATTTAGAGCCCAATTGTCCGAGCCATCAGTTAGGTTGTCCAAAAAATGAAAGAAAGAAAGAAAAATGGAATGATAAAATTCTGTGCCTACTGAAACTTTCCTATGGTTACACACGGTTTAACCCTATAAGAAAGGCAAAGTTTGAGCTTAACTCTAAAAGTCAAAAGTCTCATTCAGATGCGTGAGGGAAAACAATGGGGAGAGGTTGCTAGCCTTTTTGTTAAGTGTCAGTCCAAGTTGAGCTCTCTCTAAGGTGGAAGTAGAAGAATCACAGCCAGATCCTCGAAAGGCAAGAGGGTACGCCAACAGTTGAGGTACTGGATCATTTGCTGCCTTTGAATGCTGATTTCCTGGATTACTATACAGAGAGAAGCACAGATTTCTGGGAAGGGGCCACATGCTCTCTCTTGCAGATACTGTGACACCACCTCCATCATCCTCAAGTCCTTTTCTGGAATGTTTGTGTCTTTGTTTCCATTCCCACCTTGCTCTTAGCTGTTTCTGTCTCTATCCATGAATACAAAATTCCTTTCTCTTTAGACGTCCTGGGGATTGGTGGGAAACGAATGAAGTACAGTAACATCATTTTAATATAAATAGCTATATTGATTAACTAAACCTGTTTATACATGTCATTGAACAAAAATATGTGCAATAACCTTTGCATTTTTTAATTATGTGTCTATTGTAGTTTTTTTTTTTTCTATTACAGTTGTCCCACATTTTCCCTCATTGCTTCCTCCCACCCCGCCCACCCTTCTCCCACAGACAATCCCCACCCTGTTGTCCATTCCATGGGTCATTTATACTAGTTCCTTGACTAGACCCTTCCCCTTCTTACCCCCTTTCTCTCCCACCCCCCACCCCCATTACCACTGTCAGTCTGCTCCTTGTTTCCATACCTCTGGTTCAATTTTGCTTGTTTGTTTGCTTGGTGGTTCCTGTATTAGGTGATATCATATGGTGTTTGTCTTTTGTTACTTGGTGTATTTCACTAAGCATAATTCTCTCTAGTTCCATCCCTGTTGTCGCATATGGTAGGAGTTCCTACTTCCTTTCTCCTGCATAGTATTCCATTGTTTAAATGTATCACTTAGGCTGTTTCCAGCACTTGGCTATTGTAAATAGCGCTGCTATGAACATAGGGGTGCATAGGTTCTTTTGAATTGGTGTTTCAGGATTTGGGGGGTTACAATCCTAGCAATGAAATCACTGGATCACAAGGCAGTTCCATTTTTAGTTTTATAAGGAAATTCCATACTGTTTTCCATAGTGGTGGCAGCAGTCTGCATTCTCACTAACAGTGCACTAAGGTTCCCGTTTCTCTACATCCTCGCCAGCACTTGGTTGTTGATTTGCTGATGATGGTCATTCTGACTGGTGTAAAGTGGTATCTCATTCTGGTTTTAATTTGCATCTCTCTGATGGCTAGTGATGTTGAGCATTCTTTCATATGCCTATGGACCCTCTGTATGTCCTCCTTGGAGAAGTGTTTGTTCAGATCCTTTGCTCATTTTTTAATTGGATTGTCTGTCTTCTTGGTGTTGAATCGTATAAGTTCTTTATATATTTTGGAGCTCAATCCCTTGTCTGAGATATCATTGGCAAATATGTTTTCCCATATGGTTGGTTCCCTTTTCATCTTGCTGATGTTTTCTCTTGCTGAGCAGAAACTCTTTAGTTTGATGTAGCCCCATTGGTTTATTCTTTCATTTATTTCCCTTGCCTTAGGAGATACATCAGTGAAAATATTGCTATGTGGGATATCTGAAAATGTCCTGCATATGTTTTCCTCTAGGACTTTTATGGTGCCACAGCTTACATTTAAGTCTCTGATGCATCTTGAGTTTATTCTGGTGTGTGGTGTAAATTGGTAGTCTAGTTTCATTTTTTTGCACATCCCTGTCCAGTTCTTCCAGCACCATTTGTTGAAGAGGCTCTTCTCACTCCATTTTATATTCCTTCCCCCTTTGTCAAATATTAGTTGACCATATAGACCTGGGTTTATTTCTGGGCTCTCTATCCTGTTCCATTGATATATATGTCTGTTCTTATTCCAATACCAGACTGTTTTGATTACAGTGGCCTTGTAGTATAGTTTGATATCAGGTTCTGTAATTCCTCCTACTATGTTCTTCTGCCTCAGGATTGCTGTGGCTATTCGGGGTCTTTTTAGTTCCAAATAAATTTTTGAAGTATTTGTTCTAGGTCTGTGAAATATGTCACTGGTATTTTAATAGGGATTGCATTGAATCTATAAGTTGCTTTGGGTAATATGGATGTTTTAATGATGTTGATTCTTCCCATCTATGGACATGGTATATGCTTCCATTTATTTGTATCTTCCTTAATTTCTTTCTTTAGTGTTATGTAGTTTTCCAAGTACAGATCTTTTACCTCCTTGGTTAAGTTTATTCCTAGGTACTTTATTTTTCTTGTTGTTATAGTAAATAAAAATTTTTTTTTCTAGTTTCTGTCTCTGATATTTTATTGTTGGTGTACAGAAATGTCTTTGATTCTGAATAGTGACTTTTAACCATGCTATTTTACCAAATTCACTTATTAGGTTGAGTAGTTTTTTCATGGAGTCTATAGGGTTTTCTATGTACACTATCCTGTCATCTGCAAATAATGCCAGTTTTACTTCCTCTTTTCCAATTTGGATGCCTTTTATTTCTTTTTCTTATCTGATTGCTGTGGCTAGAACTTCCAACACTATGTTGAATAGGAGTGGAGAGAGTGGACATCCTTGTCTTGCTCCTGATCTTATGGTGAAAGCTTTCAGTTTTTGCCAATAGAGTATGATGTTAGCTTCAGGATTCACATATATGGCCTTTATTATGTTGAGGTATGCTCCCTCTATTCCCATTTTGCTGCATGTCTTCATTATAAGTGGGTGTTGTACTTTATCAAATGCTTTTTCAGTATATATTGATATGATCATGTGATTTTTGTCTTTCATTTTGTTTATGTGGTGAATTACATTTATTGATTTGCGAATATTAAGCCATCCTTGCATCCCTGGAATGAATCCCACTTGATTGTGGTGTATGATATTTTTAATGTGTTGCTGGATTTGGCTTGCCAATTTTGTTGACAATTTTAGCATCAATGTTCATCAGAGATATTGGCTTGCAGTTTTCTTTCTTTGCTGTGTCTTGGCCTGGTTTGGGGATTAAGGTAATACTGGCTTCATAGAAAGAGTTTGGGAGTCTTTCCCTCTTCTTGGATTTTTTGGAATAGTTTGAGAAGGATAGGAGTTAGTTCATCCCTAATTGTTTTGTAAAATTCACCTGTGAAGCCATCTAGTTCAGGGCTTTGGTGTGCTGTGAGTTTTTTGATTACTGCTTCAATTTCACTAGTTGTTATTGGTCTGTTCAGGCTTTCTGCTTCTTTTTGATTCAGTTTTAGAAGATTATATGTTTCCAGAAGTTTGTCCATTTCATCTAGGTTGTCAAATTTCTTGTCATACATTTGTTCATAGTAATTTGTAACAATCCCTTGTATTTCTCTGGTATTGGTTGTGATTTCTCCTCTTTAATTTCTAATTTTGTTTATTTGGGTCCTCTCTCTTTTTTCTTCATGAGACTGGTTAAAAGCTCGTCAATTTTATTTATCTTTTCAAAGAACCAGCTCCTGGTTTTATTGATTTTTTGAATTATTTGTTTAGTCTCTATGTCATTTAATTCTGCTCTGATCTTGATGATTTCCTTCCTTCTTGTCGCTCTGGGCTTTGTTTGTTGTTGCCCTTTTAGTTCTTGTAGCTGTAGGGTTAGATTTTTTTACTTGAGGTTCTTCTATCCTTTTTAGGTAGGCCTGTATTGCTATAAACTTTCCTCTCAGGACTGCTTTTGCTGTGTTCCATAGGTTTTGGGCTGTTGTGTGTTTGTTATCATTTGTTTCCAGAAACTTTTTGATTTCTTCCTTAATGTTATTGTTAACCCACTCACTATTTAATAGCATGTTATTCATTCTCCATGAGTTTGAATGTTTTTGAGGTTTTTTCTTGAGCTTGATATCCAGTTTCAAGCCATTGTGATCTGAGAACATGACTGATATCATTTCAATTTTCTTGAATTTGTTGAGGCTTGTTTTGTGTCCTACCATGTGGTCTATCTTTGAAAATATTCCATGTGCACTTGAAAAGAATGTATATTTTGCTTCTTTGGAGTGAAAAGTTCTATATATATCAATTAAGTCCGTTTGATCTAGAGTGTTGTTCATTGCCTCAGTATCCTTGGTGTTTCTTTGCTTCGAAGATCTGTCCATTGTTGACAATGAGCTGTTAAAGTCCCCTACTATGAATGTGTTGCTGTCAATTCCTTCTTGAAGTGCTTCAAGATTATACTTATATATCTGGGTGCTCCTATGTTGGGTGCATATATGTTTACAAGTGTTATATCTTCTTGGTGGATTGTTCCCCTAAGTATTATGAAATGTCCTTCTTTGTCTCTTTCTATGGCCTTTGCTGTGAAATCTGTTTTGTCTAATATAAGTATTGCTACCCCTGCTTCTTTTCATGTCCATTTGCTTGAAATACTTTTTTCCATCCCTTCACTTTCAGTCTGTATAGATCTTTTGTTCTGAGGTGGGTCTCTTATAGACAGCATGTATGTGGGTCAAGCTTTCTAATCGATTCAGCTACTCTATGTCTTTTGATTGGCACATTTAATTCATTTACATTTAAGGTTATTATTGATAGGTACTTATTCATTTTCATTTTTCCCCTTTGCACCTGTTGTTCCCCTCTGTCTCTCTCTGTTTCTTCATCTTCTTAAAGCAGGTCCTTTAGCATCTCTTACAATGCTGGTTTGGTGGAAGTATATTCTTTTAGCCTTCTTTTGTCTGGGAAACTCCTTATTTCACCTTCCATTTTGAATGAGAGCCTTGCTGGGTAGAGTAGTCTTGGTTGTAGGCCTTTGTTCTTCATTGCTTGGAATATTTTTTGCCATTCCCTCTGGCTTGTAGTGTTTCTGCTGAGAAATCTGATGATAGCCTTATTGGAGCTCCCTTGTATGTTATTAGCTGTTTCTTCCTGCTGCTTCTTGGATTCTTTCTTTGTCTTTGAGGTTTGCTATTTTAATTATGATGTGTCTTGGAGTGGACCTATTGGGGCTCATCTTCATTGGGACCCTCTGTGCTTTCCGGACTTGCCTGATTTTTCTCTCATCAAGTTAGGGAAGTTTTCTGTTATTACTTTTTCAAACAGGTTTTCTATCCCTTGCTCCACTTCTTCTCCTTCCGGTATTCCTATGACATGGATATTATTATGTTTCATGTTTTCCTGCAGCTCTCTTAAACCCTCTTCTTTTTCAGTCTTATTTCGTTTTGTTGCACTGTCTGAGGTTTTTTTCCTACATTGTCCTCCAACTCACTGATTTGATTGATCTTCTATTTCCTCTAGCCTGTTTTTGACTCCTTCTACTATGTTCAATTCAGAAATTGTATTCTGCATTTCCTTCTGCCTCTTATTGATAGCTTCTATGTCCTTTTTAATGCTAGTGTAATTATCAGTAAGTTCCTTGTTGTTTCCCTGGAGTTATTTGTAGTTTTCTTTAAGTTCACTGAGCTCATTGAGCTTCTCTACAATCCATATTTTGAACTCTATGCCTGATAGTTTGCTTTTCTCTATTTCATTTAGCACTCTTTCTAGGGATTTCTTCTTTCCTTTCGATGGGGGGTTGTTTCTATGTCTCCCCATTTGTGTGTGTGTGTGTGTGTGTGACTCTTCTTGTCTGTTTTCGCTTCTTAGATTGATCTGCACTTCCTGGATCTGCCCCTGGTGGCATCAGATCATGTACCAGTCTGGGCCTAGGCAGCCTGTTGGAGACTACCAGAGATCTACTGCCTTTGTCTGTCTCCTTTAGCTGTTAATCTATTCAATCTGTGATCAGCCATCAGGCTTAAGCACTGAGGGTAGGACAGATTAATTCCTGTAGGCTTTTGCTTCCCCTCAGGCTGACGCCATTTGGAGAGGAGTGGTCTGCCTGCAGTGTGAGGAATGAGTCAGCAGTGGGACCCGGTTGGCTGCTCCCTTAGTTCTCTCCTCAAAGTCACTGCCCCAAACTCTCGTTAAGCATCTCTAGTCCTCTCTGCCCTCCCTCTGCTGAAGCCCAAGGTAAGTGAGTGCCAATATATTTTCATATATGATCCCTTTAAGAGCTCTTTGTCTCCAGCTCTTTCTTTCAGGCCAGTGGGGAAAAAAACCCGTGGCTTTGCACTTTTTAAAGCTGGATGCTATCTTACTTTCTGCTCTGTTGCTGTAGGCTGGAAAGCCCAGCTGGGGGTTCAGATCCCAGCCTTCTCAGGGGAACTCCCGCCCACTGAGCTGTTTCTCAGTCCTTTCAGCTGCCACCCGTGAGAGCCCAACTAGCTCTTTCATGTCTCTGCACTTCCTACCAGCCATGTTGTGATGAAGCAGCCTTTTCTGTCTGTCCATGGTTATAAAGTTTCTCTCCGGGTAGTTGGTTATTCCAGGTGATTTCTCCCCAGTTAAGTTGTAATTCCAGATTGGTCCTGGGAGGAGGTTAGTGTAGCTTCCACTTACTCCTCCACCATCTTGGATCTTCGAGCAATAACCTTTGAATTACATATTTCAATTCAAAACTTCAAAAAGAGAAAACTATCCATAATCCCAATTTCTATGGTCTCCCTCCCTTTGAATGTGACCAAGTAAATCAGTCCTTCAGAGGCCATCAATAGTTGCAAATTGAAAATTTACATTTCCAGACACCACAGCCACTGGGACCTTTATCCCTGGCCACATTTTGGAGTAAAATGTGAAATTAGATCATTTTTAAGATGCCTTTATTATTGTTACATAATATTGCTCATAAGTAACAACAAAGAAAATAATTTACATTTTTATAAGATATCACTTTAAAAGTTATTATAAATAAAAATGTTATTAACAACATTTGAGTAAACTTGTATTGCTTCTGCCCTTTCTGTGAGGTAGGACTCAGAAAGCCTCAATATGGGACCATGTGAGGAGAGGTTACCTCAGCTACAGGCCAGAGTATAATGAGGGTGACTCATCGTGTGGAGCACGTGTGTGTGTGTGTGTGTGTGTGTGTGTGCGCGCGCACGTGCACATATGTATATGAGTAAATTCACTCAAGTCCATTTTTCTTTTGGCTTAAATCTCCTGTAAAAATAGAACACAGACTAGAAAAGCTTCTTGCTAGGGAGAATCACCTACCCCTGAAATATTCTTATTGAGAACAAACAGTTATTTTAATTCTTCAACTTCTCTGCCAGGATTCTGCCTTCTGTCTTAGAAAATGGTCCATGTCTCCACATCGACAGGCCACTTGTGACCTGCTGTTTTGCAGCATTGGACTTGGCCCTGGCTCTTTGGTCTCTATTTGCTTTTTTCAGCTCACTCTCTGGAGTCACAGATTATTTACAGCCTGGGGACCCTGAAGAGCCAGTGTCTCCTATCTTCAATCAACAAGAGCCCTACACTCATTATTCTCTTTTCCTTATGCTCCTCGCTGTCCACTGACCCTTTATACCACCCTTAATTTTAGTTCTTACAGGAGCAAGAAGGTGACTTAAGATCCAGCCTCTGCTCAAGTACCTCAAGGTGGTGGTGGCCCTGGCCCTGCCTAGTCTCAGACTGGAAGGAATAGACAGGAGTGAGGTCAGAGGGAGGCACTGATATGGGGTCATGGGAAAGAGGAATAGAGGCTGACATGCATTGAGCCCCTAAGCTCCAGGCTCTGGAGTCAGTATTCTGTCAATATCTCCTGGAAACCTCACAACAAGCTGATATAAGTGGGATATTATCTGTGTTTTATAGATTTTGCAACTGAGGTCCAGAGAGATTAAGACACTTTCCCTACATTGCATCAGCACTGTGGGGCAGAGGTGGGATCTGGTGTCAGAGCTCTTGCTCTTTTCATGGCACCACATTGCCTCCTCAAAGCAATACTCAGCAGCAAGAACTGCTTCCAACACAGACTCTGCTCAGTGGCCTGGGAGACCTTCTGCCCAGCCTCACCTGACTAGCTTCTCCACTGCCTTTGACACAGCTGAATTAATACTTCCTCCTTACAATGCTGTCTCTGCCACCTCCTATTTCTCTGTCTACTCTTTCTATAGTTCTTCTCTCAAATAGTCCTTGAACATGATTGTCCCATAGTTCCGATCTCAGTCTCTGTTCCTATACTATTCACATTCTCCATAAGTTACCTCATTCACCCCATGGCTCTATAAGCCAGACAGCACCACCCAGACCTACAGCTCTAACTCAGATCTGTCACTTCATTGTTTCATGTATTTACTCAAGTTCCTGCTAAGCTTCTCCATGTGAGCGTTCTAAAGGCATCTGGAACTCAACATGTTCAGAAGAGTTTATCTTCTCACCACTACACCTCTCTACATGTTGCTCACCTCAGTCAATGACACCCTCATCCCCAGCCTCCTTGGCAGAAACTTGAAGTCAGCCTGCTGCTTCCTGAGCCCCCAGCACAATCAGTCACACAGTCCTAATCATCCAGCCTCCTAAATCTAGGTCCCATGTTCTTCCCTCTGCCCCTACCGACCCTGTTCCACTTCATACCATAACTTCCTCTTTCTCTCTCTATTGTAATAATTCCTAACTTGAACTCCGCCTCTATATTTGCCTTTTCAAACTGTCCCTTCACAGAATCATCAAACAAATTTTTCTAAAATGCAAATCTTTCTATATCAATCTATATTTTTCAGGACTCTCTTGATCACTGGTGTCAGAAACCAATTCTGAACGGACTTATGCAAGAGAGAGAACATATCGGTTCTTGTAACTTGGGAAGTGAACCCAGATGATCTTGGGGGTTCTGGAAGTGTGACTAGTATAACTAAGAAGCTGAATTTTAAAATTTAAGTTTTAATTAATTTAAGTTTAAATAACCATGCATGCTAAGTGGCTGCTTTATTGGACAGTACAGTTCAAAATAGAGTTACATCAGGTTATTTTATAATCCCATGCCTTTGTTTATTCTCTTCCTTCTTCTTGGATGTCTTCCCCTCCCTTTTCATTCACAAGCTCTCAGGTAACTATGGAAGCTTCCGGTAAGGTGGGGGTGAGAAGGACTCCTGGACACTTGATCTCTCATTCTGGTATTCTTTCACACATTCATTCATTCACACTACTTTTTGTTAGGCACTGGGATGCAGAGAAAGTTCCAGTCCATGCTATAAAACTCAAGGTCAATCCCCCTTCTGGCAACTCTGATTGTCCCTTTCTGCCCATTAACCAGGTCATTTGACCTCAGCCCTGATTATCCCTCACTGCCTGGTTTCACCCTCTCCTAGCCAACTATCCTTTCTTCAACTGCTGGTCTATGCAAAAACATTCACCTCTTTCTCCAACATCTGGAATATGGGCAATTCTAGGAAGGTAGAAAGATCAGCCTACAAACTGAGGGGGACTAGGTGTGGGGAGAAGAGGCCCCTGAACCAGGGCTGTCTTGTGTCTTCCCTGGACACTTTTAGGATACCTCTCCATTACATGTGGGCCTTACAAATCCCCAAAAGCTTCACCTAAGAGAGAGATTCAGTCTTTTTTTGAGGATAAAGAGCAGAGGAACATTGACTAATTCATACCAGGCATAGTCCAGCAGGATGGTGGGTTTGTTGCTATTTAGGATAGAACATGAGGGCAGTGGCTATCAACTCTGGGGCATCAGAATCACCCTGGAGAACTTTTTAAAAAATAAGGGCCCCTGGACCCTTCTCAGGCCTACTGAATTGGCATCTTTGAAGGGAGGGAGGCTTGGTGATTGTGATCTTCCCAGAGCATGAGACTCCTTAAGACATAGAGTCTAAGAAAATAGAAACCTGAGCCAGGGGAAAAAGCATGAGGGTTCCCAGAAGATATTAATTACCATGAATACTGCAACAGCATTCCCTGAAGAAAACTCTGGCACTAATGGGTTATCAGTGGATTAAGTCTGGATACCCAACTGCAATAGTCTTCTAGGGCTGCCACAGCATTACCAGAGATGAGGTGACTTCAACAGCAGAAATTAGTGGTCTTCCAGTTCTGAAGGCTGGAAGTCAGACATCAAGTTGTCAGCAGGGTTGGTTTCTCCAAAGGCTTTTCTCTTTGGCTTATAAATGGCCGTCTTCTCTCTGTATCTTCACATGGTCTTCCCTCTAAACATGTCTGTGTCCTAATCTCCTCTTCTTATAAGAACATATTGAATTAGGGCTTACTCTGATTACCTCATCTTAATTTAGCTACCTCTTTAAAGACCCTCTCTCTCAATAAAGTCTCCTTCTGAAGTATTGGAGGTTAGGGCTTCAACCTATACATTTTGGAGAGGACACAATTCAGCCCATAATACCACCCTAATTTAAAAATAAACACAAGTCTCCTTCTCCCAAAGTCCATGGAGATCCTATATACACAGGTTTGCCCCTAATTAGAAAAACCTGACCTTTCATCTCATCAACACCAGCTGTGAGGGTCCCACATTAGATAGAAGTGACCCCATGATAGCATATATATGATTTGAAATAGAAATTGTTGTCAGGAGAATATTCATAGTATTTCTTTTTCTTCCATCTGTTATTATTGTGTCAGGCTGCAAGTTACAGAAAACCTGACTAACAGTAGCTTAAATCAAAAGGCTATTTTCTCATATCTGAAGATAGGCTGCTTCTGGTGTTGGCTCTGCAACTGTAGTTGTCAACATCAAGGCCTTTGTGTTTCTCATGCACTTTCTGCCATGCTTGTGACTTCCTGGTCACAGATGGCTGCTGTCTATCCAGACTAGTCAAGATAGGCAAAAAAATGGAATCATGCTAGCTATACTGGAACCTTTACGAGAGAAACAAAAATATCCTTAGACATTCCCAGCAGGCTTTCACATATATGTCATTGACTAGAACTGTCACATGGCTACTCCCAGCTACCTGGGAATCTGGGAAAGCAACTATGTGTCTAGATACATTTATTCATTAACTCAACAAATGTTGATTGTGTGTCTAGTATATGTCAGATGCTGTTCTAGGCACTTGGGATACAGCAATGAATAGAAGATAAAAATCCCTGCCCTCACAGAGCTTATAACCTAAAGGGAATTTACATCTTAGTGTTCATATTGTCACTTCTCCTAATAAAATTGGGTGGATAGACAACATACCTGCCACAGTCTCCAGCATATGACAACAGAACCCTGTCTTAATTTTTCTCTCTGCACCCCCTCCTTGAAAAGATGGGCCTGGTCAACTTGATATAACAAAAGAATAGATGAAGGGAGAGGGTGGAGGAAGAGAAAAATCAGTGAGGGTCTGAGATGAAGAGTTTCCCAGGAACTGTGGAGAAGGGCTACTGGATAGCCATGGGATGTAATGGAAATAAACAAGAGAAAAAAAAAGGACTTGTTATGTTGTTCTTTGAGACTTCTTCTTGATTTTTGAGAAACCTGAGTTAAAAAGTTGTGCTATTCAGAAATTTCTTTTCTTAGGTGGGTTTTATTTCCTTGTGACACTGCTTTAATACTGAACTACATGGACCCAAATTTTATAAGGGTAACATTTTATTTTTAGCAGATTTTTCAGTCGTCACTTCTTAGGTTTGTATTGTGCAAGCTCATAGATAGCCTCCAAACTTTGTGTAAAGTCATGGCAGCATAATTTTTTCCTCCCTAAAACCCCCAGGCTTCATTCTCAAAGTTATAACCACTCACATAATGTCTTCCCCAGTTCCCAAGTTATGTATTGCACATAGCCCTTTGCAGCCCATCCAAACCCCTCCAACCATTCCATCCAGGCAGGAGCATGATCTGTTCCCTCAATTCCCACAACAAATAGCTAGGAGAAAACTCCATACAGACAAGACAAAAGAAAAATTATCCATAGTGAATTTCCCAAAGCTTCAGTCTTTCAGTCTTACCCCCATGTTAGGGAACACCAGCACATTTCTCTAACTAAATCTTTTTCAGAAGATCTTTCCTCTTCTTTTTTCAACACCACAAAAGGCTCACCTAAGTTAAATTACTAAATAGAACACTCTGCATTACTTGCAGAAAGATTTCAGTTGCCCTCACAGTTTACTCCAAGGATAATAAGTGGAATTTGCATTATATTTGTGACTCAAGAACCAATCTTACTGAGCTCCCTGAAACAAAGTCAGAGAAGTGAAAAGCTAGTAAACAACTAGCTGTAGCTGTGTCTTCACTAAAATAACGGTAACATAACAAAATCCTCCTTCTCTAGAAAAAGTAGAAGTTTTTGGCATTTTTAAAAATTAATTTTATTCCCCAGAGCCATCTCTGATACATATGTACACACTTGCAAGAATGCATGTGCTCATTCATGGTGTATTAGTTAAGATTGGGTTCTTCTGAGAGTAGCGGAAAACCCAAAACTAGGATTAAACAAAACAGAATTTTTTTCCTATTCAGGTAGCATATGGGCAGGCCTGTCAGTCGAGGGTTTCTATGGAGCTTCATAGCATCAGGGACTAAGGCTCTTTATCTTATTGCACCACCATGTGTGGTCTCCATTCCCAAGGTCACCTTCTTGTCTAAGGTGGCCACTCCAGCTCTAGCTTTAATACCACATTTTAGCAAACACATAGAAGAAAAGAAAGAAGCTGTACATATCACTCCTATTCATATCTCATTGGCTAGAATTTAATCATATGATCACACCTAGCTGCAACGAACTTTGGGAAATGTAGTCTTATTCATGGCAGCCATGTTAGCTAAAAACTAGAGATTTATTACTGTCCATGAAGAAAAAAAGTAAGTGAAGTAGTATTGAATTACCACACAAAGTATAAAACAAATATTCATGAGTCCATACTGATATAAATAAATGATTGAGTAAATAAGTAGGGGAGGATAGACAAATATCCCATGAAGAATTCAACATAATTTACTTGGATACTCCACTCTTAAGTACATAGAGCATAATTCTCTACTCCTTTAGTGTGGGCTAGACATAGTGACTTTCTTCGCAAGGGCCCAGTATGAAAGAGGAGAAAAAAAAGAATAACTTTGCCATGGAGAAACCTGACAAATACTACCTCAAGCTCGGTAATCAAAGACAACATCAATAGTGATAAATCATGTTGATAGTAGGTACCCTTGATATGATATGATAAGAATGGCACTTTACCCTTATGGTCTTCCCAAAAACACATTACTTCAATCTAATCATAAGAAAAACATCAGACAAATCCCAACTGAGGTACATCCTACAAAATACCTGACCAGTACTCCTGTCAAGGTCATCAAATCAAGGGAAGTCTGAGAAACTATTACAGTCAAGAGGAACCTAAGGAGACAGGATGACTAAATGTAATGTGGATCCTGCAATCAAAATAGGGCCATTTGTGAAAAAATGGAGAAATCTGAAAAATATATAGATTTTAGTTAATAATAATGCACTAACATTGCCTTTTAGTAGTGACAAATGCACTGTACTAAAATAAGATGTTAATAATAAAAGAAACTGGGGTTGGGACATATGAGAACTTTTTGTACTATCTTTAAAAAATTCTGTAAATCTAAGATTGTTTTTAAATGAAAAGTTCATTCTTTTTTTAAAAATGGGGGAGGTAAACTAGATATTGGAGGATAACCAGCAGTCCTTCCCTCCACCCTACAAAGGAGCAATCTTTTCTCTTTGTATTCCTAAATCCAAGAGATGCTCATGGTAGAAGGGGACTTTGAGACTCTTCATCTTATGCCCCAAAGTGAGAAGGCAGGGACTGACAAAACCCTTAAGGGGGGCTGCCTACTCTTACTGATGAAGCTGGTAGAAAAGTTAGAACCAGAAGCCAGATTCCTGGAAAATGGCAAAGTACTCTCTCCACTCTTCTAGCCTATACCCCAGCATAGTAGAAAGAGCCCTGCCACGAACTGTCCTTTGAACAATGGTGAGTCACTCCACTTCCTGGGCAATGGTTTCCTCACCTTTAAAATGGAGCTAGTGCTAGCTACCCTGGTTATCTTCACAGGACTATTGTGAGGAGTGAAACCTATATAAATGTCTGGCATTTCTATGTTGTAATAGACCAGCCAGGACCTTTTGACCTACTGAAAGTTTGTGACACAGCCCAACAGAGTGGACTCAAGCATTTGTTTATTCAAAATATAGATGGCATTGTCTGTCTTTCAAAATTGTGATTTAAAATCTTGTCACAGCACTTTTTTCTTAACAAATTGCTGGAGGCTTAGAATGTTCCCACGTCTCTCTCTCTCTCACCTCCCATTCCCTGCATGACCATGCAATGTCGACCTGAAGAATACAGGAGCCTGGTCAGCCCACCACCTCTCAGCTTCTAGCAATACAGGTGTCAGCCCTGTGCAGTTTGGCAGATGGTACCGAGTCCTTGGGGAACACTGCCCCTGAGGTCCAGATGTCTGCACAGACCTGCCAGGCCTCTCCAAGGGAGGACAGTGCCGTGTCCTCAGAGCTGACCACAACAAGAACCTCCCACATCCGTGCCCCCACTGTGCAGTGACCCACACCCAGCTCTTTTGCACTCCCATACTTCAGCACTCGTTAGCCTCAGAGCTACTGAGCTGGCCTTGGTTCCCGTAGCTGGTCTACTACCTCAAAGGTCCAGGACCACCTTCTTCCTTCCTACCCAGAGCTCCATCTTTGGAGTTCAGCTGCTCTGTTTTTTTCTCTTAAACCCTCAATACCCACAGTATTCTACCTACTTTTCTAGACATTGCTGCTACTGACTCACTCTTCCCTATAATAAGCTGAGTTGGATACCTCAGTGTATCTTACAGGCAGCCTTTGGAGAGAACCAGCCTTCAGTGACTCGAAGCCATGTTAGTGGTCTAAGAGAGACTCCCATGTAATTCTCTTCTGCCCTTTGGGGGAGGCGGTGTTAATCTCAGTGATTTCAAGGAGCCTTCCTAGCATTAGCAAGTGAAACTGTGAACCCCTCGATGAAGAAAAGAAAGAGAGAAATACCTGATTGTAATATCTGGCAAGGCATTTTGCTGTAAACACACAAAAAACAGAATTGAGTGCCTACAGTGTCCCAGGCATTGTGCTTGGCTTTGGGAACCAAGGAATTGAGCAGACACTGTCCCTGACCTCAAGGGAGGTAGAGCCTAGGAGAAACGTACAAAAAGATGGTTACTGTGCAATTCATAAGTTTCATAAGCAGGAGATCATGCTAGTAATACAAAGAAGAGGCCCCAACCAGTCATGCAGAAAACCCACAACTAGTCCTTGTGGAGATAGCACCACTGAACATGGGCAAGGATCAGCTGGAGCTTCAGGTCTCAAGTACGGGCACAGAAGGAGAAAGAGTAGGGTCTCCTCAACACTAATGTCATGAAAAATAAATAATACGATACCAGAGGGCAACATGAAAAAGGAAATATTCTGGTATTTGTCTGGACTCTCTTGGTTGAAAGTGACAGAACTTGAATCAAACTAGTTTAGGTCAACCAGGGAATTAGAAAGATACTGGACCATAATCGGGAGTAAGGGCAGAGACCCAGGAACAGCTTGAAATTGGGGCTTGAACACAATGTGACTTTGTCATTCCTCTGTGAGGGAGGCTACATTCTTGTCCACAGACTGACCACCTTCACATGGAAGAGAGAATATGTCCCAGAAAGCTCCTAAGTCCAGCATTCAGGGGCTGGCTCCACCACAGAGAGGTGTACTATCTACCCTTGATTCCAATATAGAAAACGCCAGGGAAAGATTCTGATTGGTCCACCCCATACCAATAAACCATAGCCAGGGGCAGGAGACAGGGTCATGATGCCCAGGAAAAGCCCTACAGACACTTTTTTTTTTTTTGAGAGCCCCCTCCTCCAAATCACATGGAGGGAGAGCGCGAGAACGAGAGCGAGAGAGGAGGGAGAGAGAGAGAGCCGGAGAGAGGCCCTACAGACACTTTTTGATGCCAGCCCCAGAGAAAGGGGAACTGTGGCCCAAGAAGCACCTCAATCGCCATCTCCTACTGGTTCAATGCTCAGAACACCACAACTGGAAGGTAAAATCTGACTAAGAAATTGCTACCCAGTTTTTATCATTTCATGATTAAGATCCTTAAAATGCTCTGAAATACTGGCTCAAATAAGCTAAATCTCTGCAAATACAAGCATACAGTAATATTTTTATAACTATTTTTTAGCCACCAGCAGTTAACTAGAGTAAATAAGTATGAACTGCTTATGCATATCTAGCATTTTGCTAAACATTGAGGGGATAGTTTTGGAGTAGAAATTGGGAGCAGTAATTGGAAGTAGAGATTGGAGTGGGAATTGGAAGAAGAATTGAAAGTAGGAATTTGAAGTCAGAATTTTAAGAAACAAGATTCTACACTTGCCCTCAAGAAGCTTGGCACTATTGGGGTTACCTTGGATCGTAAGTGGATCTGAGAGACCATCTACCCCCAGAACTGAGGAAGTTCCCAGGAGACTACTGGAGAGGTTGGGGAGGATGGGTTATAGAGACTGAGCAGGCAGGTGTTGAACTCCCAGCCTCCTGCTTCTAGAGCATCTCCTGCTTCATCTGTTCTGTATATTTGCATTTCACATAAAATCACATTTGTAAAAAAGGTTTGTAGTCCTTTAAAAACATTTGAACACTAGATATAGTCCAGCTCCCTCATGCGGCTCCTAGAGCTGCCGACACCCAGGAGCTCTGCCTATTCCATGCATTTAATCCTTGCAACCATCTAAAATCTGGCAGGATAAGGCAGACACGGGTCTGGAGCCCCCTCCTCCTGACCCTCACGCCGCTGTTCTACCACCAGCACTCACTTCACTTGTATGAAACAGCCAGATAAACCATAATCAAGAGACCTCATGTGGAAATTCAGAGAAGAGAGGTCATCCTCTTGAATTGTTCAATAACACGGTACTAAGTAGCCCCTCATGGGGAAGGAGGGAGAGGTGGAGGAGAGGAAGGGAGAAGAGAGCTAGCATGGATGGGCCCATGCGCCAAGGACTATGCCAGGTGCTTGACAGGTACAGCTGAGCAGGAGCAGGAGTGTGAAAGGAGAAGAAAAGAGAGGAGGGGGAGGAGGAAGGAGGAGAGGTAAGAGGGGAGGAGAGATGCAGAGGCCGGATCGGCCAGAAGCCCCAAGAATCACACTTAGAACAGGTCAGTGTCTTCCTTTGTCTTTGTGTCACAGGTTAGAAGTCCTAAAGTCACTGATTCAACATTTTCTCAGAAATTCATACTCATATGGTTTAAAATAGGTTAATCTAACTGCAAGTGCCTACTGAGAGTTGCTCCATGTTAGGCACTGTGCTCAAGGCCAGATGTAATGTAGGAGGATGAGTAGCCTCACAGTTTGGTGTCCCTACAGCCAATATCCTATTGATGGGTGGTCATCTGCCGAGGATGAAAAACCTGATTTTCTACTAACATAACTCATAGGTGTCTTTTTTGATATTAAAAACAGAAGAATTATCTCATGCACTGAAACATTTTAACTTAATTAGAATTGCCTTCCATTTCGCTTATTTTACTTTCATAACTGAATAGTGTTCCTTTCAAAGCATAGAGATAACTTATATTGATAGAGTTGTAAAATCTTGTTTGAATTTTGCTTAAAAGTCTAATTTCTCTGACGTGCATGTTGACAGAATGTTTCTCATGTTTTTGTTCTTGTTTTCGTTTATTATTCTCTAAATCAAATCACTGCTTGTGAAGCCTGGTATCAGAATTCTAATTTAGATAATAGCATAATTCTCCACAACACAGCCAGAGGCCAGACATTATTTGGTTTCCGATTTTGGGCTGCTACAGCTGCTGGTCACAGGGTGGCTGGTGGCAACATGAAATCCAGGAACATTGGCCAATAGGGATTTTTTTTTTTCCCTTCTGAAAGGAGCTGTCTATTCTAGTAGGACAGGCCAATTCCATCTTGTGGATACATCAGGATTATAACTAGAAAGCTGAGTTACTGGCACCACATTTATCATTTATTTCAGAGCTGTTTGGCATCCTTAAACATTGACCCACAGGCAGCTGCCCTATGGCCCAGCTCTTAATCTGGCTTTGGCTGTGACAACTGTTCACATGCATTTCATTCTCACAACAATGCCAAGAAAATAGGTCATATTATTACTTCTCTTTTACAGGTGAAGAAATTGAGGCTTAGCGAGATTGGGTAACTTGCCTAAGGGCAAATTAACTGGAGATCAGTGGAGTGACAGTTAGACCAGAATTCCAAAGCCTGTGCTCATACAGCATACACCGCTTTATACTGACTCCTCTAGAAAGATCAGGATACCGTTCACTTACATTCATATTTTAGAGTTTTTGCCAAAATGGCTATTTTTGATTTGAGACCTACAAAATCAGAAGCATTAACTTCAGGCCACTAACTCTTTCAATCAAACCAAGAAAGCAATATGTGGTATACTGGGAAGAGCACTGATTTAGGAGACCTGGCTTGTGAGTCTTGGCACCTAACACATAGTAGGTGCTCAGTAAACACATGTGGAACTGAGAACCATAAGTTGTGTATGTACCTTTGATTATGACTTTCTCCTGGGTGTTCAAAAGGACACTTGAATTAAAGACTTTATCCTTCATGGCTGCATCACAGAGGTTATAAAACACTGTAGTGCAGCCTCAAAAACTACCACCATTTACTTAAAATCTATTCAGCTTCTTTAATAGCATAGAATTCGGGGGGGTGGGGGGGCTAGGAAAATGTTGGAGACTTTTGCTCTAAGTAGCCTTTGCCTCTAACTGCTGTTTTGTTCAACTTGTCTTCCTTCTAACTTTGTCCCAGAAAAATCTCAAGGGAAATAAAATTAAGCTGTTTCTCAGATTTACTTTTCAAAATTAGTCCTGGGCTGGCCTTCAACACTGCAAACACATTCTGTGTGGTCACAAGGGAGGACTGCGTTGAATTCTTGGCCCAACTATGGAGCTTTGGGGGCCAGACTTGCTGAAGGAGTACAAAAAAGAACACACAGGTGGGTGTTTTGTACTAATTATTGGCTGCCATGCTGGTTTGTCCAGGGGCATACACCACTTTGCCTTGCCCTTTGGTTTGTCCTCACCCTTTTCTGCTATTGGAAATAATGTCTATTTTCTGTCTATGCTTGGATATGGCTCTGGGCAAAGTTATGCACGGTAACTAAAGCAGGCCAAAGTTTTGCACAAGTGCCCAGGACCATCATCAGCATGACTGCAGCTCCCAGTCTAAATGGTCCTCTTCCACGGAGGTGGGAGGTGACAAGGTTTTACTTGACATGCACAGCCGCCTGCTGTGGTGAGTCAATCTTTCAGAGGACCCATCTGTAAACACTGGACATTGTCAAGGACTTGGCTTCTTCATTTTCTTGAGAAAAAAAGAAATTCCACTTTTAATCTGCACATTCATCATTCTGGAGAAATAAATGGAGTGTGAAACTGAAATATTTAACAGTCAACATTTAATAATTCCTCAATCACATGTGGGACAAGGTTTTGTTCTAAGCAACTGTAACACTCATAGATGTGATTGTACTGGCAACATTCTTTCTTTCCCATAATAGATTTGCTTTCATTCTTTGTGGGTTTTCTGTCTTTTCCTTACAGTGTTGTGGTCATGGTGTTTTAAGCATTGTTGGGAATTTCCTTTGTATTTGAGTTGCTCTTGTCTTCTCATCCTTAAAGTCATCTTTTCATTCACATTCTCTTTTTAAAAATAATTTTTAAATGCAAAATATAAGAACTACCCCAGATATAAATCTCATCTCAAACTGATACTCTGTTTTTTTCTTAGCTACAAAAAGATTGAGTCCTGGGAAAATGTAATCTACAGGTTTCAATAGGGAGATTAAAGAACATTTTAGTATCAACTATCAATGAAAATATTTGCCAATAGAAATGTGGACTTCACAAAGCCTTTTTTTAAATGTTGAAAATTGGGTTAGAATTAGAGGAACTGTTTGTGGTCAATTTATACAGAGTCTATTCAAAAATGACCCTTATTTTTCATTACACAAGAAATTAACAAAGTCTAAACCAATCCCTCTTACATAGACATTATTCAGTGGTAACAAGTCCCAGTATGAAGAATCCAGGTTTCCTTCTGTCTAATCATATGGCCATTTTCCCAAATGTTTCGCACACGCTAATGGAGTGTGGCAACTAAAACACACTTAGCTCAGTCTACGGTCCAACATGAAATGATGAAGCTCCTAATCATTTTTCTCCTAATCTACCACTGCTTTGGGGGGTTGGTGTCTTCCTTGTCATGAGCGATTTCAGTGCACTGATCAGGGTAGACTTGACAGATTCTTTATCAATGTCAAGTGTCTTTTGTGGTTAAGTCCAGTAACGTCAAAACAAAACGCCTCATAGATACTAGGTATATGGTAGCATTACGGAATTCTCTTGCAAACAATATATTTTGGTCAACCCGTGAAAAGAAAAATGGAATGAGGGCTAAAATCAAAGAAAGATGCAGCAGAAATCTTGGCAGTTGTTTCTGTAGAAGTCAGATAATGTGACTGACGTGGAGCCAATCACTCTCCCCTCCTCCATTCAAGTTAGAATAGAATAAAGAGAAATGGCCAGCAAAGAAAGCAATGGTCTGCGGGGAGAGGATTGCATCTCAATAGGTTTTTAATTTCAGAAAACAGAGCAGTATTGCAGAAAAACAGGGGATCACTGTATGGGTGCATATATCCACAAGGACATGCCTACCCTTACCAATTAAAATCATAAATTTCCCCCAAGAGATTTTCTTTTGACTTGTGAAGTTAATCTCTTAGGCTTCACTGACATTATCAATTCTGTTAATATCTAACATTAGTAAAAACTGGCATAGAAAAATTACAATCCAAACCTCTGAGTAAAACAGAGACTGGCCATTGCTAAGTTTGCTTTTGGTAAAAAGAAGTTCGCACTACCATCAGTATTGTGCCTTCTCCAGCAGTCTAGCCATGACAACTTCATCAGGTAGAATGTTTGCTTTTTTTAATTTATAAGAATGGCTATCCCACAAGCAAAGTTTTGAAGACCCTCTTATATATATGCACAGTGAGGCCTGTCCATCCCTCTCCCCTCAAACAAAGAAAATGTCCCAACTACTTGCTAAATCTGCTTCTTTGAATTGTGTTAATCCAAAGTTTTAGAATACCACAATTCAGCTAACATGGAATACAATAAGCCTCATTGTCTTTTTAGAAACCCAAAAGCCAAAGATAACGAAATCCTCATCAAAGCTACAAACGGACAGTGGAAATAAGTGCTCTAAGTGCTGGGTGCAAAGCTGGAATTGTATTGGCTATGCAATCGAGTTGGTAAATTAGCAAGAACGGACAGGACAGCTGCACATGGACAGCTGCACACTCAGAGTCCTCGGCAGTCAGGTGTTCCTCCGTAGCACACAGTTAATGGCTGAAGCTATTTCAATATGTTACCTGTGTTTTTCTTTTTTGTATGAATTCAGAAAGTTGATACTTTAATGTAACTGAGCTCACTGAAGCTAAAAATGTCCAGAACTTTTTAATAAGGTCCCTTTCAATATTAAACTTCGGGGTCTGTTTTCCTCCCATGTAGGCACTTAACTCACATTAACACTAATGCTGTTGTGCACAAACACTGAGTAGGAAATGTATATTTCTTTGTCTCTTTATACTGAGCTCCAAGGGGGAAAAAAAAAAGAAAGGAAGGAAAAATAACTTTGAGACTGAATAAAAGAGGCAGAGTTGTTGATTCATTTACAAAGATGAAATTAATGCCTGGCATGCCCAAATTTCAGGGAACACACACCTTTAATAAGTGAGATGAGGAGAAATTTTCTAAATAATTTTGAATAATATCGTATCCATGCTTTCCCAAGAAATCTGTTTTCCATCCATCTCCAGCACATACATTAGACCCATTTTGTACTCGTTATGTACGTAATGATTCTAGACAACATAAGATGATTTCATGATTTTTTCCTATCATTTTTACTTATCTACCAGTGAGCCAATTTATGCAGCTTAAACCATTGCTAAAGAAGATGCATCAAAAATTGTCTGTAATCATTACAAATAATAGCACAAAATGTTCACAAGAAGCTGTTTTCTTATCATATTTTCATTAAAACATCTTTTCACCTGCTTTGCTTTTCCCATGTATGAAAACTGCATTGTAATCAGTCTTATTAACTGGGAACATAAATATGATTTATTATGGTCTGATAATGGAAGCTATGTGGACCCAGAGAAGGGCTATATTGTCCTTTGATAAAATGGCTCTTTTCTCTCAAATGGAGAGCTCTATCATGAGAACATGCAGAATGTAGTGAGTGATTATTTCCTCAGGGTGAGTGATGGCAAAGCCCGACAGAAAATCTTCTTGTTGACCATGACAGCCTCAGAGGGTCCCCAAACCTCCCTGAGTTTGACAACCTGCAGACACTTTTGATGAACTGTATTCTTCTGTCAGAGACAGCCTGTCTGGGAGGAGAAAAGAGACCTTTATCGTCTGATCAGCTATTATTGTCTTGATCTTTTATAAGCAATCTCTAATGCATGTGAATATAATATCCTTTCACACAAGTGCCAAGCATAATAGAAATATGGTTATAGGACCCTCCTCCTGTTATGTAAATGTCCTTTACACCCTAATTAAGAGAGATGGTTTGTGACTGATAGGGGGAAAAAAGTAATCAAACTGTTTTAGCATTATCTCCCTATTTTAAAGACTTCAGCCCAGTATAAGCAGCATTTATGGTAGATATAGAGAACCAGGTTATGTTAAAGTCTTAGCCTAAAAGGAAAAATAGCTTTGAATATGGTATTGGTGCTATATTTTTATTAAACATGCAAATGGCAGCAGGTTTTCAGCCAAGAGTGATTATTATGCTGATATGACTAAGAAAAAAAATAAGCCTCTCCAAATACCTGGCTGAGGATTCTAGCAAGAACAAAGACCTATTAAGGAATGCACTTGCATAAATGGGTCCTCTAGCCCAAATAAAATTTTCTAATAAATTTCTCTCTTATCCATTTCCAGAAGTATAAATATGGCAAAAAAATTTCAATTAACAAATATATTTGCAGGCCATTCTTGGGTAATTAAATCTACTTCTTACATGGCCCTTGGGAGCCATCTCCATTTCTGAAAAGTGAAGGACAATTCTAGATGATGTTGTTTAGATTTGGTGGCAAAAGTTTTATGATATTGCAGGGAAAATCCATCCAGACTAAGAGAACAGACCAGTTCGTGGAGGCCAATAGTTTGATGCTCAATCTCAGCTGCTGGCAGAAGAAAAAGACATCACCCACCTGAAAAATTTTAAAGCCTTCAATTTTTCATTAACCTCCTGATATCTGGACTCGAAGCATCCCCACACTAATCACTAATGGGTTTTGCATTACCAATTAGTGAAGAAAACTCACCAGCGCTGGTGCCAAAGGGTTAATAATTAGTTTCACACCACTGGGTGGTCAGAGTTAGATGAGCAGCCCCTGAGCCCCAAAAGAGTATAAAGTGAGGGGCCAGAGGTTGGAGAGAATTCTCATTATCAAGAAGAAACATGTGACTGATAAACATTGACCTTCACATCTCTCTCCTGCCACCTTGCCTTGAGGTGGATTTAAGTATTATACAAACAGGCATACACATCTATGCACAAGTCTGGGCCCAGAATAAATCACCAATCTCACCAGTCTTTACTGAGCCTGTCCCATCAAAGGTAGATCAGACCAGAGGAATTCTCCCTCTCTCTCAGCATCTTTGTCTATTTGCTTCTCTGAGCAATGACTTTCCCATGGGAATGAAAAAATTTGCCATTTCAGAGGGAGTTGGGTATTGAGAAGTGTTTGATCTCCCTCAAGAGATACTTCTCTGAAGTTCTGCCAACCCTCGATTATCTATACAAATGAGGCTAAGAGAAACTATAGAAAGATTCAATTGGCAGATAATCTTCAAACTCCAGTTTGGTCTATATTTTAGTTTCTTTCTGAACAAACTGTACCAGAGGAATTAACAAACAAAACTGACTGGGTATTTCCTTTCACCTTTTATGGTCAATTTTGTGGATGTCAGTAGAGTGAGGAAGTTGTTAAAGACTGGCAATAGGAGAGAGGAAAGGGAAGAAACAAAATACTCAGATAGTCCACAAACTGGATAATCTGCTTCTCAATAATTGAGAAGAATCTAATTTCAAAGATAATAAAAGAAGGCCCAGAGAGCAATTTCATCTTGAAAATGCACATCCTCTTTCCCCAACCCCAAAAGAGCAAGTAGGAAAACAAATAAATAAACAAACAAAAAACTAGAAAAACTCAAACTTATTGTGCCGTATACATTTTCCCCCATCTAATCTACATGTTCTCAGTTAAATTACACTAGGGAACATAATTTTCATTGAGTTAGATCTGACACTTGTTTTTGATTAACTTTTGGCATCTGAATCCAAAAATGACCTCATTTTTTCTCTATCATGTCAACTTTTTAAGGTACGGGATACCCTCCCTTTGTCCCCCAAATCATACAAAATGTACATACAAAGGAAAATAAAGAAAAAAATTACCTGAATATACTGTTTATTTAGAGTTACTTTATTCATATAAAGGCTATATATTATTACTGTGCATCAAATTGTGTACAAGTAGTCAAGTTCTCCTACCAAACATACATATTAAGGATTTTATCTTTTCAAATGACAGGCTATGAAATGCCAAAATGAGATACTGGAACCAGTCTTCTTCAGCTGGCAAAGCTTTAACAAATTGTTTCATGAGACCCAGTTTTATGTGCAGAGGTGGAAATATAATGTTCTTTCTGTCAACAAGTGGCTCATGTATAATGTTTGGATCACCAAGTTTGAGGTCAGATTTTGGAGGCCAATTCAACTCCACCCCATGCTTCTCACAAGCTCTGCTGTCCCACATGCACAGAAAACAGGGATACTTGGTGTGTCCATGTTGCTGACCAAGAAGGAAGCAGCCCATTTTAAGGTCAACACAGATGATCCAACTGTGCTTGTGATATTGCAACAGATCAATGACTCTCTTTATGTCTTCATATTCTTCACGAAAACAAACTGAATGGCCAATTGGGACTGCACCAAATAAACTGCCATTGTGGAGGAGGACACACTTCAAGCTCTGCTTTGAGCTGTCGGTGAACAGTCGCCATTCTGTTGCATTATAGATTGGAATTCCCAATTCCTCCATTAAACCATGTATGTTATGGCAATACACAAAGCCACCGTCACTTCAAAAGTACTGCAGAAAAGCACTGCCTCTTGATCGAAAGTAGGATACCTTTGCTCCTTTTTCAAGCAAGTTTTTCTCATGCAGTCTTGATGCTAGGAGTTCTGAAGCCTTTTTGGATAGTCCCAAATCTCATGCCAAATCATTCAACTCATGCTGATCAAATCCCTTAAGAACTGAGTCATCTTCGATTTCAAAATCATCATTGCTGTCACTTAGTTCTTCACCATACTCCTGTTTTTCAAATGAAAACTGGCACTGGGATTTCAGCTGAATGAGACACTGGGTGTATAGCTAATGGTAGACTAGGATACTCTATTTTACATTTATTTTTCTTGTTATATCCTGACATTTTCACTATACAAAATAACAGTCACTTGAAGGTCTCTGGGCTCTCGCCAAACCATAGGTATACCAAATGGCAATTTATCACATGTTCCCTTCGTCCACATCCATAAACTCTTGACACACTACTTGCACACCTTGTGAGAGGCCCAAGACTTATCTTGATCACCAAGTTTTACTTTAAAATATGCAAAATAGGTTTGCCTGATGAATGCGCTGATGTTTGCCCCTTGACTGGGAATGGTGAAACTGCCACAGATAGAACAAAACTAATCAGGGTTGTTTAGGCACTTATGACGAGAAATAGCAGGGGCAGACATGATCTGAAGGAAAGGAAATAAGTACATATGTAAATAAAAAAATAAATTCTGCTAACTCCTTGTATACAGACAAGAACTCGGATTACAGTTCGGAATACAATTCACTATATAGAGCGGCACACAACCTCTCACCACACTGTCTCATGTGTAACTGAATAGCCTAGACAAGTATGAACCTGTCACTGGTCTCCAAGGCCATCCCGCACCTCTCCCCACTCATTTGCTCTCAGCCAACAGGAGAGCACTAGTGTTTCCCTCGATCCAGGCTTGATCCAGCCTAGATTGGTCACATGAAGATAAGCTGTCAAGAAAAACTTTACGTGATAGGAGAAAACTAGCTATAGTTTTGAAATCAGCATGCCTATTTAAGTCTAAAACAGCTGAAAAATCTAACTCAACAGGAATTATGTTAAAAATTGTTCCCCTGTGTTATATTCTAAAAAGGATCAGGACAGAGAGGAGGAGGAGGAACCACAGAAGACTTTTCCATCTAGCTTTGTTGTCAGGTACTGAGAACAACTGGGTTGCTTTCAAAACTATACTGGCCGAGAACTGCAGAAATTGATCCACCTTTTCTTTTTCTTTTTCTTTTTCTTTTTTTAAGGAAACTAACATTCAACCAAAGGACAACTATGACTCAGCACTTCATTTATTTTCGTCCCAATTTTCTATTCCTTATACAAAAAAATGCTCAAGTGCATTTGAGGCTGAAATGAGAAACTTTGGTAGCCTCAATTCCCCACAGTGCTTCCACTCAAGACCAGCATTTAGAATTTTTCATTTAAGGGAAGAAATGCTCTTAATGAGCCTCATCATGCACATATTTTGGCCTGAGTCATTGACTGACTGAACTTATTTAGTTCTGCTTTAGAAATGAAAATCTAATAAAGTAACTGGCAGTTTAAATGTCACAGAAATTTTCTCCAACATCCCAACTGGAATTGTGAAAACAGACTCAAATTCCTCTAATATATCTCTCTTTTACCTTCAAATGCCATGCTTCTAAACCGAACCACTTCCTAAGAAATCACAGAATTTAGCTGGGTTCAGAGGTCGGGCACAGGGTGGGGAGAGGAAGACTCTTTCTTCAAGCTGGAGGGGATTTGCTTTTTCCCTCACACTAAGGCGAGAAGGACCGGAATCTCAAGGCTGGGAATGTTCTGCCTCTTACAAAGGAATTCAAAGGAGCCATTGTGTTTGATACTTTGCTTCCCAATTGGCCTCTGACAGCAACATCAGAAGCAACAGATACTTCAGTTCTACATCTGGAAAGAGGCATTTTTTTTTTTCACAAAGGAAAAAAAAAAAAGCTCCTGAAGATATTGAAACCTAATTACTCTATATCCCATAGTCTTAAAGATTGAGATCTCTCTGAGACTATTCAATAACCCCTTGAAGAATCAGAGCAGCCCCATTAGGACTTGAACAGATAGATAACATTTCTATATTCCACCCTCTATAAAACTGATATTCCAAATAAGTATATTGGCTGAATGCTTTCATTTCCACAGATTACAAAAATATAATTTATTAAGCTACCAAATGAAAAATAAACTCTTTACTAAAATGTAAGAGGAGGGTAGTATATCTAGGACTAAGTAATTGAGGAATTGGTGTAGGTTAGCCACTGTTCCCCTTGTTTTCCTAGAGGATGTAGATATATCAAGTCCTCATATTTGTGACATGGCCTTTAAGTTCTGGATTGTCTTGATCTTAGCATTATAAACCCACTCTAAGAGAACAGAAAGTATTCTAAGTAACATGGTCAAGACTACTATACAACATCTCCTGGGAGAAATTTGCCCCATTTCTAGTGCTTCTGTGAGCCAGAGGTGACCTAAGAGTAGGAAAAGAGAAGAGAAAAATGATGAGTGTAGCACTCTGGGAAGCACTGAGCAGGAGAGAGGAGCAGGAGAGAAGGCATGCCTCTGGAGAGGGGTTTATGAAATTATCAGCAAGAGTAATTGGGGCGGGGAGAGAGCCACTGAGACAGGATCTATTACCCAAATTTTAGTCACGAATGAAGAGCACTAGGTAATTCCAGTTGTTCTGCTAACCAGGTCGAATCCTGGGCTTTTCAGAGCCCTTAGAAATGGCTCAGGTTTTCCCACTCTGCTATTTTGATGGAAATTAAACTTGTAAATCAATAAGAAAAGAACTAACCCTTTATAAATGCACTCTTTCTTTGTCCTCTATTCCCCAACATATCTGATTTCCTGCCCAAGTGATTTAAGATTCCCAAATGCAAGTGAAAACATTTAAGTTTGAGATTTGCTTGTAAAACCACCTAAATCTCAGCTCAAGTCTCCTATTGAAAGAACACTTTAAAGTAGACATGGAGAATAAAATTGTACAGTACTCTTATGCAAAAAAAGAAATATGGACACATATTCATGAAGTGCTCGTGGACTAGTCTTCAAAAGTGCTTGAAGTGATTGACATGTGCATCTCATGGGAATCTGATGAGTCTGTAGAGACATAAGAACATTATCAAACTTCTTCAGCTTGCCCTGTTCACCTGTTACTGGATCTTCTCCCCCCTCTTCTTCTGGGTAACATTTTTTCTCTTCTTTTCTTTTTAACATATGCCATCTGCTATTCAATGCTCTAGAGTTTTACCATCAATTATTCAACTTTATTTCTCTTATTGCATATTTCTGTCACAACTTCTTTATTTTTATTACCCTGTGGTAAGCATCTTGTTCCTTTAGATCACAGGTACTACACTAAAGAAGTCCTACAATTTAAGATATTATCTGCCATGATAGCAACAGCCACCCTCTTCTGCTCTCAGCTGCCTTTTTCACTCCATCAATTAAGATTTTCCTCATCTGGAGTGAGATCAAGAGATATGTATCTATTGCTGGCCCAGCACTGGTACAGAAATGGTAGTAGTTGCTGAGAAATCCTGCAACAACTACCAATCAGAATGAAAGTATGACATTCCCAGGGAAGACCAGAACAAATATTTATGACAGGTATCATCCAATCCCTGATTCTTGGACCCTAACCCAGAGACCCGGGGGTACCCAGTGCATCCACATTTCCAAAAATATCCCAGCCTTGTTCTCGATTCTTAACTCTACCTCTGGCTACTAAAAATTAAGGCTAAAGTGTAATTTGGGGCAATCTCATTTCCAGCAACTTTGCAGTCACTTTACTCCTGTGAACACTTCTTTGGGGCTTTGACAAAATCTTGCATTTTCATTCACTCCATTTTAAAGGCTTCCTTTTGGCTATAAACAATTATGCCAATTAAAATTACATTTTGTTGTCTTCTTGAAGGCTTCACATTGAAGACTGACTATGTGACTCTCTTTTGAGTGGTGAGTGTCCTCACTAAGCCATAATCACTACCTCGGGAATACAGCATTCCCAGAACTATCTTTTCTTTTCTACAGAAGGGAAACTATTAAATATTTAAGTAAAATATTCTGCAATAGAGCATCTTCTCATGCTAACCAACTGGTTTAAAGTTAAGAAGGTAGCAACCTCATACTTTTGTAAAATGACAAAGATTACAAGAAGAAATGGAAGTAGAAGTACAAGAAGGGATATTCTCTCCTGGGATTGCCATTCAGGTACAGACAGGCAACTCTTGCTGATTTTTCTGCTAACGGAGTAGGCATTAGCCACATAAAGCCAAACTTTAATTTCAACTTCTTCCCTAATTGCTAGTGGGTCTATTGACAACCTAAGCCAACCAGTTAGAGGTCACTTGTCCCAATACAAAAACATGTGTCTTCTGATAAACACACTAAGAAATTCTATCAAAATTGGGTGGACAGTAGGAATTCCAACAGTGATAACATGAAACTCAACTCAAACCACATAAACATAAAATGGAAAGCTATTGTCCTTGTAACAAGGAGGTTCAAAGCGTGGTTTAGCTTCATACATGGCTCACTTAGGTGCTCAAACAATGTTGTCAGAAATCTATTTCTTTCTCACCATCTTTTACCTTTACCTTACTTGTGTTGGTTTTAGTTTCAGGAAAGATTTTTCTACCTGGTGGTAAAGAAAGCCATCAGCAACTCCAAGCTTACACTGCCTTCTTCCATGACACTCTAGGAAAAAAAAATATGTCTCCCTATTCTCCAGAAATCATATCAAATCTCCAAAGGACTCTTAAGAGTGCTGCTTGGATCACTTGTTAATTGGAAAGTCTGACTGTTTGATTGACAGCCTTATCAGAGTCACATTGATATGGGAGGGGAAGATCCCAAGAAAAAGAGGCTTTTATCAGAAGTAGGAAGAAGGGAGGCTGGGTAGTCAAAGGCAAATGTCCTCCAGGCAGTGCTCTTCCAGTGACTTTGAACCTAAATCACTTGCAGGAGTCTTTGGAAGTCACTAGCATCCCCTGGTTCAATGACAATATAGTACCTCACCTGCACTCCAAGCTGTCGGGCAATGCTTTTTTTGTCTGAGTGAACAGGTCTCAGGACCTTGTGATCTCCAACTACACGAGTGAATAAAATCAGCTCAGCAGCTTGCAATGGCTCCTTTGTTGCCATTACCAACCAGCATGTCAATAAGTAGTTACTGACTTAAGAACTCACTATTTACCCAATAACACTTGGTGGGAACTGTGCTCCCTTTCCACACGATTATAAAAGTACATAATTAAAGACTTTTCAAATGGGTATTTCCTTTAGGCATTTGCCTGTAATAGCTACTTCAAAGCTGTTAAGCTTTTTATCATGTGAAGACCCAAGTAGAAAATATTTAGTTCACTCCTCATTGACCTAATAGAGAACAAGCTCATCTTTAAAATGGTGCTAGCTTCCTGCCAAGAACACATGGACAGCCTTGTAAAAAAAGGTCTGGCTTGGATTATTTCGGCAGGAAATCAAATTGCTATAAGATCACACTCACCTCATTTAGTAATTAAATATTGACGCTGATTGATTATCAGTGATTGTTTCTTCAGTCCCTTGGGAAGAAAACATTGTGACACCCTCTTGTCTTGACTTTACTATCCAGCGAGGGTCCTATAAAAGTAAAATGCCAGGTGGACCCCCCTGGCTTCAACAAATCTCATTACTGAAGCACAAAGCATATTTCTGATTTAATGGAGAATAATTATTTTGTGGGTATTAAATACATTGGTCCCACCAAGGAAATCACAGCCAGACTCAGGAGATTGAGAGCTAGATATCTGATGAGGTGATGAGCTCAAGAAAATTATGGGGTATATGATACAATTCAACCTATATATCTGACACAACATTACATGCAATATGTATCACATTACAAAAATTATTGCCATACCATGTTTGACTGGGTCTCAGGATATGTGGTGAAATTTAAGCTGATCTGCTTAGTTTAAATCAAGAAACTACCAGTGTTCACAACTCTGTCAAAAGTACTAGGCTAAGTGAGGGAGACACAAAGATGAAAATAAGGTTTGTTTTCAGAGTTACTCACCTACATCAGGACTTTGTTTCTACTAACCGCACATCTCACCATTCCCGCTTACTCTCTCTCTAGGCTTCACTGCTTCAAACTTCTCCCCGAGTCTCAGTAAGTACCGCTCCTTTACAGCTTTCTACCTGTGCATGAGCTATTTCTTCAGACTAGAATCTCCCTTCCTTTCTGCTGCCTAGACCTTACTAAAATGTCACCTCCTCAAGGAAGCCTGCCAGATTCACCCAGGCAGAGCTAGCCACACACACTCTCTGCTTTTGAAGCACCTTCAACAAGCATCTATATTATACCATAAGCATTTGTGTATGTGTTTTTCTTCCCCATTATACTATGAGCTCTCTAAAGGTCAAGATTCATGGCTATCTTCTTAGGGTTCTTGCAGAGTACCACGTACCAACAAGGTCCTAGTAGGGTGTTGAGTAATGGTCATTTATTTGACGTCATTCCTTCTGCAGAGACAAGCTATGTTGCTCCCACTGCATTTCTGCTGTCATAGGCTACTGGAAGAGAAACTAGATGTCTCAACCAGAATTAGACAAACTCCATCAATGCTGTAATAGAGATTCAAACAGCAAGCAATGGGTGGGAGGGGACTTAGAGGTATGCGGAAAAGGAGGAGGAAGAAAGGGAGAGAAACATGGAGGGAAAGGGAGCAAGAAAGGTGGAGGTGAGGCATTGCAGAAGGAGGAAAGCAGCATGAGCTGAGGAGAAAGTGAACGGTGCATGAGGAAGAGAGAAATACAGGGTCTTGGTGCGGTGGGAGCATGGGGATGGTCTGTGGAAGAACTGAGGGGTAAGACCCTGGGATGTCACATCAGAAGGCAGGCTGGGTAGGACTGACCTCTGAGGGTTTGGGCTGCCCAGCGGAGGAATGTGCATCAGGACTCTGCAATGATGGAGGTTTGAGGAGAGGAGCGAGTGACATGTAGACGTCTGACTCCACCTCAGCTTGGTGCACCAGTGAGCAAGCTGTGAAGGCTTGGTGTCCAATGTTTCAGAACCAAAAATTCAAAGCTGGCTTATCAAGAAGGTAAGCTCTCAGTCAATTGTAGTGAAACACAGGCCACCCTGAATGTACCAGATGAGAGAAAAACCTGGACGCCATCAGCCTTGGTATTCCCTTAGTCTCCAGAGCCGCAAGCATGCCAGGCACTTATTCCCCTGGCTATACTCATGGCTGCCTCTCTTTCCCTGCTCAAATACCATCTTTACAGAGGACTTCCCTAAATGGCTGTGTCAAAAATACCACCTCCGTCATTCTACCCCTTTGTCCTGTTTTATTTTTCTTAAAAGCACTTATTAACTACTTAATGTTATATTATATGTCTGTTCACTTATTTTTATATGTCTGTTCACATATATTTAAATATATATATTTCCTCTAATACAGTCATCATCAAAATTTCTATAAAGAGCCAGATAGTAAATATTTCAAAATTTGCAGACCATTTGGTCTCTGTTGTATACCCAACTCAGCCATTGTAACATGTAAGCAAGATAAACAATGCATAAATAAGTGGATGTGGTTGTGTTCAATATATTTTTACTTACAAAAATAGGTTCCAGGTCAGATATGGCTAGGGGCCACAGTTCGCTAACCCTTCCTCCACTAGAAAGCTCTATGAAGTCAGTAACACTGTCTATCTTGCTCACTCTTGGATTTCCAGTGTTTGGCACATAATAGCCACTCAATAAGTAATTTTTAAAGAATGCATGAATTAATGGAGGCCTGTGGGAAACAGATAATGGTGTATGAATGACTACATCCATGGAAATATATATATTCCCTTTGTGATGGTTAATTTTATGTGTCAACTTGGCTGGGCCACAGTGCCTTGAAATACGATCAGACATTATTCTGAATGTTCCTGAGAGTATTTTTAGATGTGTCTAACATTTAAATCTGTGGACTTGAATAAAAGAGATAGCCCTCCATAATGCAGGTGGGCCTTACCAAATCAGTTGCAGGCCTAAAGGTAACAAAATACTGAACTCTCCCGAGTTAGAGAGGATTCTGCCAGCAGACAACCTTTTGCCTTGAACTGCTGTATCAAATCTTTTCTAGTTTCCATCGTACTGGTCCAACTTGCAGATTTTGGATTTGCCAGCCTTCATAATCACAAATCACATAAGCCCACACACACACACACACACACACACACACACACACACACAACACGCACACCCTATTGGATCTGTTTCTCTGACTAATATACAGCAAATTTACTCCACTGAGAAAGTAAGAAACTAGTTGGTTCTGTAAAACTGGAAGCCTTATGCTTGGTCACGTGCAAATCACTGTCACAGCAGAGCTTTCAGTGATGCCCTGGTCTTCAGGAAAATGTTTCTTAACACTTAATAGCTTTCCAAGCCTGGCTTCCACCCACCTCCACCTCTGCATTCATTCAGCTTGAGTGGATACCCTACACGAAAACCACACCGTACTGCTCACTGCTCATGGCTCTCTGAAGCTTTCATACCTTGGCAGATGCTGTACTCCCTACATGATATGACATCCCACTGCCTTCTCACCTGGCCAATTTCTCTCTATTCTTTAAATCTTCCCCTGGGAGCTCCATGGGACAGGGCCAGGTGCTTCATCACAGCATGTACCCTGAGTGAGAGTTGGTTCCTTCTGTCTTCCTGAGTGAGTGCCAACCTCCCTGAAGGCAGGGACTCTCTGCTCATTTATCTGCTCACCTCTTCTCACCTCCGTATGTGTGCCAGACATGCAGTAAAGGCACTAATGAGCAATTAGATCAATAAACAAATTATTTCAAGAAATTAAACCAAGTATAAGATGGTTCACTTACTTGCAACCTATAAGAATACAGTTTAGTATCACTCAAAGAAAATACAAAATAAATGCCCAGGATATCAGTAATCTGCTCTTGGGCCTCTGGTTAGGCAGAACGCCCCGTGATTTGAAGAAAGATTGCTCAGAGTGAGCGCCAAAGGTGGGAAAGTACTGCAAACACAGGGTGGGACAAAAGTAGGTTTACAGTTGTTCGTGTGGAAAATAATACAATAGTTAATAAATCACAATACAAGAATAAACTCTGTGTTTCACATACTCACAACTGTAAACCTACTTTTGCCAAAACTGTCTACTTTCAACTTTGCACTATTTGTCTTTTCAAAACACTAATGAGGTGGGAGCGGGGTAGGAGGTGAAGTAATCAAAAACCAGCCAGAGCCTGGGCAACCAACCACATTCTGCTCTCTCATTCCAACATGTTCAACGCTACCTATGGGACTCATTTGAGGGCCCATATCTCTAATTTTTCAATAGGTATTTATAGGCAATCAGGATTTACTTTACTGCAATGAACAGACAACTTAGCTGAAACACATCCGATCCATAAAGGCAGGCTCACCTTGTTGACAAGAGCTCTTGTAGCAGCGGTGTCCTTTGTAGATGGCTCCTAACTAGACTGAATTCAGTTCAAGCAGATTCTGAGACTGCAGGCCCCCTGCTTCTATCACTGACTTGTTCTCGAACTTTTATTCCACATGTTTTTATTTCTCAGTGCCTCAGTTTCTGCATTTCTAAAACACGGTGAGTAATTCCTATTGCCTGCCACTTGGGAGAGCAGTGCAAATCACAGAGCCAGTGTCTGTAAAGCACTTTGCATTTCCATTTACTTCCTCTCTGTAGATCTGAAGTAGGATTATTATTATTGAAAATGTCAGCGATCATCTGAAGAAGTTATTTCAATCAAAAGGCTTTCTTCAGGAACATTTCATAAAGGAAAAGTGAAAGCATGCACAATCTCCTTGGAACTATCATAATTAGTCCCAGTAACAGTTGGGCCATTTTTTTTTTCAGTTCATTTATAGTCAGATTCCACAAAATTGAAAACATCCAACATCTGGGCTGAAAACTTGTACAAAGCCAGAAAGCCCCCCGAATGGGCATGTGTGGGCTTCAGTGGCACAGCAGCCAGATGTACTTTTTGCCTCAACTACTCTTTTCAGCCTTTAGGGAAAAAAATTATAATTGAATTTTTGCACTTACAAAAACCCTTCTCGGTCTTCTTCCCCAATTTTTAAAGAAGTATCTCTCCTGATTAGTGGAAAATTTAAGACTTTCCTCAACAATCAAAAATTTCTAGAAAAGGAATCATCTAAGTATGAATAAAAGCACTTGGGGTTCCAGTGGTAACCATGTAAACTTTTACAAGGACAAATAGTAGTTAATATTTATTGTCCCTCCATTATGGGTGGGCCTTGTTTGAAACACTTTAAAAGTATTATCTCATTTAATCTTTGTCTCCAGTCCATGAAGTTCATACTAATATCATCTCCATTTTACAGGAAAAGGATCAAAGGAGAAGATAGATTAGGTAACTTGCCTAAAGCACCATTAGTATAGAAAAAAGCAAAGTGTTTGGGTTGTATCTTGATGTTTGAAGGGAAATTTCACTTAAGTCAACCTTAACGCAGCAATGATCTGAGACAATCTTGAATATAATAAAGTTATCCTGATGAGATTAAACTGCTTTGTCCTGCGAAGAACTGCATACAGCCTTTAACACAGCTCTCAGAGATCAGCTGGTTTGGGCTTCAGGAAAAAAATTCTACTCCAGAAGTTGCCCCAGTTTCTGCCATTTTCTTTGAGGTTCTGAAGGAAGAAAACACACATGCGCGCACACACACACACACACACACACACAGTCACACTAACGTGTTTCAATGATTTGCTGAAGAAAAACTGTCTCAGTTCCTATTGTTTCCAGCATGCCACCCAACAGCATCTAGAAGCTTCCTCAGGGAAGCAGGGGAGTTTGCTGGATGCCCAACCAGCCTTAGAAAATCTGCTGGGGGATCCATCAAAGAGCTTTGTGAACACGGATAAAGAGAGCACATTAGCGTTGCCTTGTTTCATGAAAAGGCAACACACACAACAAAGCCTGATTACAAAACCTCATTTTATAAACTCAAGGTACAATGCACTGCCTGGGGCTTGGGCCCAGCACCCGCCCCCCATTCATCCCTCCCTCCCCCTCCACATAGGGGTCTCTGCCATGTGCTACTGAGTGAACACCTGACTTATTTTCATGGGCTGGGTTAGATAAAACCAAAAGGGTTTATGTGCATGGCATTTAACTTTAAATATTTCTTCATGGAAATTTACAATGCACATAATTTACATATTCAATACCAGTGACAATTTACTTCTCCCATCTGAACAGGGCTTTCAACTATGCCACTTGAACTAAATTAATAAACAGTAATTACAGAATGTTGTGTGAGCTAGCTGTTGATGTTGAGCAGATTCTAATCAACACCTTCTTTTAAGGGCCAATTAAAGCTGAATGTATGCAATATAAACATCTTCGAGTATTTAGACATGAACCACAGAACAAGGTAAAAAATAAATAAAATCTGAACAATTAGACTAGGGATGAGCCATTCAAATCCAGAGAGATGGACCCTTTTCAGTCAGTCTCTAAAATCATGTTAATTTGTTCAAATGAGGAGATTTTCGTGAAACGGGGAGAAGTTCCAAGAACTCATTCGGCCAAACCCCATCCGTTTTGAGATTTCTTCAAGTTTTGTATTATTTTCCATATGCTTTAAGTTTCATGGCATTTTTTAATTGTCTCAAAGCACTTTCCTTCTTAATTCATGTGCATCTCAGCGAAAACTCAATCTCCATATTTGTGACCTAGTTATGTATGAATCATCTGTGTGTTATTTGGTGTTCAAGAAACCTTTCCTCAGATCCCATCTTTGGCCATCCAGGAGCTACACAAAGTACATAATGTGCTCAGGCCCCTCTATAGGGTTTACATTCCAAATAAATAGAAAACACAAATCAACAAAGAGAGGGATTAGAAGCTCTAGAAGGAAGAAATAGAACAGCCTTCCAATCATCTGTTGTCCTCAGAACCAACTGTTTCCTAACATGGCAGTGCCTGGTGCAGGCTTCATGTCTCTGGGCAGTGAGTGAAGGGGAGATATTCCATTAACAGTAACAAGGTCTGGATAACAGAACTGCAATGTTGACTCAAGTACATGGTAGTGAATGGATTTCTCCAATAGTTGGGAGAAATAGTTAACCATGTTGCTTTCAAAATATGTATCTCAAGAGGTTGGAATGGAAGCAAGTTGGCTCTATAAACCACTTTCTATGGTACAGAAGATGACATCCCTGTGAAAAGTCTAGGATGAGCCTAGTCCTAATGAGGACAGATTCCATGGGCCTCATGACTTGTAACCTTGTGTTCCCCTTTCTACCTTAGCCCCCAAGGCTGAACCTCAGCATACCCTCAGGATAATTGGCTCCTACTTTTAAATCACACTATGAGGAACTTCTGGACAAGAAGGAGGCATAGACAGAAACACTGCATCTCCCTCCACAACTAAGAAGGAATACAACTACCTCAGAACTAGAAACAACCAGAAGTTCCAGAAAATCAAATGGCATGGAAGTCCAGCAAACAAAGACATAAAGAAGAAATACTCATCCAGACTGGTAGGAGGGGCGGAGCTGGGGTGGAGAAGACGTGGTGTGGTGGCAGCAGCAGAGGTGGCAGCAGCAGTCTGGCAGAAAGTGCAGACACACATTTTAAAAAATCGGGAGGGACACCTGGGGAGCATTCCCAGTTCCTCACTGGACCTCACAGCTCACAGTCCCAGCACCACGGAAAATCAAGCCTCATTGCTTCTGACTATGCAGACCAGTGGGGGTTGGGGTGGAGGCAGAAACTGCCTGTCTCAGCAAAGCCCACTTATTTAAAGGGCTCCCACAGTCCTAGAACGTCCGCAGACCCACCCACTCTGGGAACAACAGTCAGGGCAGCAGATAGAGGGGCGCCAGTCCAGTGCAGAAGTGAGAGAGGTGTCTGGAAAAGGGGCAAGTGCTGGGCAGGCAGCATTGTTCCCTCTCAGACCCCTCCCCTACATACAGCGCCCTGTACTGATGAATTCCTAAGGCTCTGCCCCTTACAATGTAACAGGAGCGACAGCTCTATGTGGGACACAGAGGCAAACAAACATAGGAGCCTGTCAGAATGAGTAGACAGAGAAGTATGGACCAAGAGAGGGAATGGATCAAGGTTCCAGTGGGAGAACTAAGCGACAAGGAGATAGCCAACCTCACAGATAAGGAGACAGACAACCTAACAGATGCAGAATTCAAAACATTGGTGATAAAGATGCTCACAGGCTTGACAGATATGCTTGAGTATGGCAGGTGCATAAGAGAAGAAGTGAAGGCTATGCTAAGTGAAACGAAGGAAAATCCACACAAAACCAAAAGTGAAGGGAAGGAAACCAGGGTTCAAATCAATTATTTGGAACATAAGGGAGAAAAAACAGTCAACCAGTTCAGAATGAGGAAGCAGGAATTGAAAAAAATGAGGAAAATTTCCCAAATTTTGCAAAGGTGATGAATATACAGGTCCAGGAAGCACGGAGGGTCCTGGGCGAGCTGGACCCAGAGGGGACCACACCAGGGTGCATCATGATTGAGATGCCAAAGGTAAAAGATAAAGACAGAGTCCTGGGGGCAGCGAGAGAGAGGCGGAGAGTTGCCTACGGACAGTGCCTATAGGACTATCAGCTTTCTCAGAGGACACTTTGCAGGCAGGAAGGGACTGTCAAGCAGTATTCAATGTAATGAGAAGCAACCTACAACCAAGATTATTCTATCCAGCAAAGTTATCATTTGGAATGGAAGGGCAGATGAAGTGCTTTCCAGACAAGGTGAAGCTAAAGAAGTTGATCATCACCAAGTCATTATTATATGAAATGTCAAAGGGACTTACTTAAGAAAAAGAAAATCAAAACTATGAACATTAAAATGATAACAAACTCACAACAGCTGAATCTAAAAAAAATAAAAACAAAATGCAACTAAGCAAACCAGAATAGGAACTGAATCATAGGTATGGGGATCATTTGGAGGGTTCTCAGCTGGGGGTGGGGGGGGAGAAATAGGGAAATGGTACAGGGATTAAGAAGCATAATCTGTTGGTACAAAATAGACAGGGGGATGTTAAGAATAATATAGGGAAGGGTGAAGCCAAAGAACTTATATGCACGGCCCATGAACATGGACTAAGTGGGGGTGGGATTGCTGGAGGGAAGAGGGGTACTGGGCAGAGGGGAGCAAAGGAAAAAAAATTGGAACTACTGTAACAACATAATCAATAAAATATACTTTAAAAATAAAATTAAATAGACCCTGACTGGTATGGCTGAGTGGATTGAGCGTCAGCCTGCGAATCAAGTGTCGCTGGTTCGATTCCAAGTCAGGGCACATAACTAGGTTGCACGTCAGGTCCCCAGTTGGGGGCACAAGTGAGAGGCAACCACACAGTGATGTTTCTCTCCCTCTCTTTCTCCTTTCCCCTCTCTCTAAAAATAAATGAACAAACAAACAAATAAATAAATAAATTATTTAAATAATTAAATAGTAAAATAAAATAAAACACACTTTGAACATCTTTCCTTCCTCTGTCCCTATTTTCTACTGAAATCTCCCTTTATTCCCTCCTGGAGTTGCCTCTTCTCTGACTGGCCAAACAAGATTCCACGCTAGCCTCAGACTTATTATTCCAGTCTCTCTCTCTCTCTCCCCCCCCCCCATCCTTCTATAATCCAAATTGTTCAAAATTTAACCATAAATTGCTTTGCAGTTACGCTCAGAAAAGCTGACTTGGGTTAGTTACCTATTCCATTTACAGGTATGCTCATCTTCCCCTTTACCTAGAACACAAACGATCTGAAGACATACGTTTTGTACTTCACCATAGCACCTAGCATAGGCCTTTTATGTGAGCAAGCACCAAGTAAATATTCATTGGATGAATATGAATGAAGCTTTCTTTAAAGTCAACAAAATGAAACTCTCTGTTTGGCTCCAAATATTTCCTCAATAACATTTGGAAGTATAATGATAAACTCTGTGCCAGAAATCAAAATTTCAAGATAGTTCTTATTCACTAGTCACATATCAAAGTGGGAGAATATGGAACCATGGGACTGGGAGGGACCAGAGGAAATCATTTTATGCCATAATCCTGCCTCTAAAGATTCTACTAAATATACTCTGGAAAAATAGTTGCTGATTTTTGCTCTGTACATAATCATAACCACAGTACTAAAGGAAAGGACCTTCACTGCTGTCATTCAGTCATGCTTGAGGTCTGGAAGCTGAAATTCTGTGGATATAGCCAGGTGTGTCCATGAACTGATACTACCAGGGACAATGCCCCAGGCCCATCTGCCATCTCTGATCTATTTGACAATTCCTTTCCTGTCCTCCATCTCTTCATACTCCTTGACCATACATTGAAGGCCCTTCATAATCTACCCTCAACTTAATTTTCCAATCTCTTCTCCATCCAGTCCTCGGAGTTCCCCCAGGTTTCGGCAGGGTCCTTGCCAGTCCCTGATTATGCCATGTTCTTTAGGACCATTAAATTTTCATGTGAACTATTTCATCTAGAATCTCTCCTACCCCATCCAACACACACACAACCTGATCAACTTATACAGAACTTTCCTGATACTGGTCAAATTTTAGTTCCTCTTAAAAACCTTTCCTGAGCCACACAGGCTGGTTTGGTGACTCCCTCTGAGCTTTCAAAGACCCTAATTAATTGTGCTGTCTTGGCCACTTTCTATGGCTCTTGGCATTGCTTCATATATGCTTACATCCCTATAGATTGTATCCTCCCAGAATTCAAATGCCTTTCATCCCGGCATCCTCTACCTTTACAAACCTGTGCCACAGTCAGCCCTCCTGGGACAGCAGAGTATTAACTTTCTAGCCTGAACTTTGGTAACAGAGAATCCAAGTTTCCCATTTTAGCTTTACTGCATATTAACTGCATGATCTTGAAGAAAATGCTCAAAGGCCCTGAGCTTTTAGGAGTACATTCCTCATAAGTTGTTATAAAGATTAAGTGACTAACACAAGGACAGACATATAGGTCAATGGAATAGAATTGAGAGTCCAAAATTAATTATTATATTTTTTATGGTGAATTGATTTTCTACAGGGATGCCAAGACAATTCAACAGGAAAGAACAACAAGGGATGCAGAGACAACTAAATATCCACATGCAAAAAAATGAAGTTAAACCCCTACCTCACAGCATACATAAAAATTAACTTAAGATGGACCATACATCTAAATGTAAGAGCAAAACCACAAAACTCTTAAAATAAAACATAGAAGGAAATTGTTATGACACTGGATTATGCAATGACTTCCTAGATATGACTTCAAAAAGCACAAGAGTCAATAGAAGAAATAGATAAATTAGACTTTATCAAAATTGAAGAAATTAGGGTGTCAAAGGACACTATGTATATGAAAAACACAACCACAGAATAGAAGAAAATAATTGCATATCATAACTCTGGTAAGGAGTTTATATCCAAAATCCATAAAGAACTCTTAAAAACTGAACAATAAAAAGATAATAACAAATAACTCTATTTAAAAATAGATAAAGGATTTGAATAGACGTTTCTCCAAAGAAAATATACAGATGGTAAATAAGCACATGGAAAGATGTTCAACATCATTAGTTATTAGGGAAATGTAAATCCAAACCACAATGAGATACCACTTCACACTCCTCAGCATAGCTAAAATAAAAAAGATAGACAATGATAGCTTTGTCAGTTCCTCAAAAAGTTGAACATAGAGTTACCATATGACTCAGCAATTCCACTTTCATGTAAATATCTATAAATATCAAAAGCATATGTCCACACAAAAACTTGTACACCAACGTTCATAATACAATAATTCCCCTTATCCATGATTTTGCTTTCTGCAGTTTCAGTTACCTGTGGCCAACAGTGGTCTGAAAATTTTATTTTATTTTTTTTAATGTTTTTTATTGATTATATTGTTACAACAGTTCCAATTTTCTCCCCCTTGTTCCCCTCCACCCAGCACCCCCCTCCCCCAGCAATCCCCCCCAAGTCCATACCCCTGGTTCGTAAAAATTAACTATCCCCCCCTCTCAAATATTAGGACCTTTTGTAATCTTGTAAAGGACAATGGGCGAAGGTCTCAAGCTCCTCTAGCTGCTTCAAGCTGGACATGGTCGTCGTCCTACCTACCCTTGGGTCCAGAAAACCCTAATAAGAGTGGGGGTGTGGAGGGGAGGGTGGCCTTCCCACATGGGGAAGGATCGTGCAGACTCCAGGTCAGTTGGCTGTCTCCGGTCAACGGCGTGCTTGGTTTAACAGGCTGGTGTCCTTGTTGTGTTCTGGGGGCAACAGATTTGGCGAAAAGGGTTAAAAGACATCATTCAATCCATAACTACTAGATGACTAAAGGCAGGGATTAATTTTTCAATGTTCCATATTAGGGAAAAAAAAAAAAAAGCTTCTTTGTAAGAAGGTGTGCTAGGCACATCTCACCTGTCCAAAACCCTTTTGCCCATTATACTTAGTTTGGGCTGAGGTAAATAGTTTAGGTTTTTCCCTCTCTCAGACCTCTGGGCCTTTTCTGTCCAAGCCATTAGGATAGAAAAGAGAAACCCGTTTTAAAGTGAAGCCCACAGACCACCCCATTCTTCCCCAACCCAGCCATTTAGTTCAGCCAAACCGTTGAGTCTCAGGAGGCAGCGCTGCAGAGAGGATTAAGTGAGGCTTATGCGTACAGATAATCACTCAGGTAATGCGATCATAGGCTTATGTCCTTTGAAAAAAAAAAACACGTGTTAATTTATGTAACATAACCCGCAAACAAGTCTCTAAATCTGGAGAAGAAACTTTTAAGATGGTTAGTTGCCCTGTTTTATACTCTACTACTGATCATTGTGATTTTCCTTGAATAATAATCTTTCTCCCTAAGGTTACCCTCCTTGTCTTTAAAGGGACTACATTAAGTCCATTTTTAATTTATCCTGTTCATTTGCATAAACATAACAAGAGCAGAAAATGATCACTTATGATCTTTAGTTCTGCTTTGCTGGAACTTACCCAAGGAATATTTGGGGTGACCTTCAGTCTGTTCTTCAGGGCACAGAAGCTGTGCCACATATCTGGCATTCATCCTTGCCTGTACACACCTGTTTTTTCCAAGTCTTTCTGGTCTTTCCTTGTGCCTTAAGGTCCCTTCTAGCCATCTTTCAGGAAAACAACCTTCGTTCCTTCCCTGGAAAGATTGCTGTGGACCGCACAACCAACCATGGTACCAGGCCTTTTATCTCACGGGCTTTTATTACCTTTGAAAGTCATTCCCAGTTCCTCAGGGCTTTCTGGTAACAATCTGAGCCCAAGTATGTTTCCTTTAGACTTGACATTCCAGTCAAAGACTTGCTCAAAAAAAAAAAAAAAAAAAAAAAAAAGAACCTCTGTTGACAACTGGTCTTATTAGTTCTATGCAAAGGAACTTATGTCATTACTTACTTGTTTAGAATGCCAAACTCTGGAGGGATCAAATAGGGAGAAAAATATACAACGTGAAGGAAAATCTTTGTCCTAATATTCACTGAACTGGCATTTCCATTCTTCATATTTTCATTTTTCCCCCACTAAAAAATTTTTGTTTGTTTTTCCATTACAGTTGTCTCACTTTTTTAGCCCTCTTGTTTCCCTGCACCCTGTCCCTCCCCTCCCCCACATTTAGTCCCCACTCAGTTGCACCTGTCTGTGGGTCATTCATATATATATATATTTTTTTAACTTGACCCATCCCCTTACACCTTTCTTTTCCTCCCCCCCGCCCCCCTTGTTACTGTTAGTCTACTTCTTGTTTACATACCTCTGGTTCAATTTTGCTCATTTGTTTGTGTTGTTCATTAGTTTCCTGTAATAGGTGACAGCATAACGTATTTTTCTTTTGTTGCCTGGCTTATTTCACTAAGCATAATTTTCTCTAGTTCCATCCATGTTGTTGCAAATGGTAGAAGTTCCTTCTTTCTTTCTGCTACATAGAATTCCATTGTGTAAATGTACCACAGTTTTTTGATCCACTCATCTACAGATGGGCATTTAGGTTGTTTCCAGCACTTGGCTATTGTAAATAGTGCTGCTATGAACATTGGAGTGCATAGGTTCTTTTGAATTGGTGTTTCGGGATTTTTTGGATATAATCCTAGCAATGGAATTGCTGGTTCAAAAGGCAGTTCCATTTTTAGTTTTTTAAGGAAATTCCAAACTGTTTTCCACAGTGGCTGCACCAATCTGCATTCCCACCAGCAATGCACCAGGGTTCCCGTTTCTCCGCATCCTCTCCAGCACAAGTTGTTTGTTGATTTGTTGATGATTGCCATTTTGACTGGTGTGAGGTGGTATCTCATTGTGGTTTTAATTTGCATCTCTCTGATGGCTAGTGATGTTGAGCATACTTTCATATGTCTATGGGCCCTCTGTATGTCTTCTTTGGAGAAGTGTTTGTTCAGGTCCTTTGCCCATTTTTTAATTGGGTTGTCTGTCTTCTTGGTGTTGAGTCGTATGAGTTCTTTATATATTTTGGAGATCAATCCCTTGTCTGAGATGTCATTGGTGAATATATTTTCCCATATGGTTGGTTTCCTTTGCATCTTGCTGATGTTTTCTTTAGCTGAGCAGAAACTTTTTAGTTTGATGTAGTCCCATTTGTTTATTCTTTCCTTTATTTCCCTTGCCTTAGGAGATATATCAGTGAAAATGTTGCTACGTGGTATATCTGAAATTTTCCTGCCTATTTTTTCCTCTGGGACTTTTATGGTGTCACGGCTTACATTTAAGTCTTTGATCCATTTTGAGTTTATTCTGGTGTATGGTGTGAGCTGGTGGTCTAGTTTCATTTTTTTGCATGTCCCTGTCCAGTTCTCCCAACACCATTTGTTGAAGAGGTTCTTTTCACTCCATTTGATGTTCTTTCCCCCTTTGTCAAATATTAGTTGACCATATGAACCTGGGCTTATTTATGGGCTCTCTATTCTGTTCCATTGATCTATATGTCTGTTTTTATGCCAGTACCAGACTGTTTTGATTACCGTGGCCTTGTAGTATAGTTTGATATCGGGTATTGTGATTCCTCCTACTGTGTTCTGCCTCAAAATTGCTGTGGCTATTCGGGCTCTTTTTTGGTTCCATATAAATTTTTGAAGTATTTGTTCTAGGTCTGTGAAATATGTTGCTGGTATTTTAATAGGGATTGCATTGAATCTATAAATTGCTTTGGGTAGTATGGACATTTTAATGATGTTGATTCTTCCCATCCATGAGCATGGTATACGCTTCCATTTATTTGTATCTTCTTTAATTTCTTTCTTCAGTGTTATGTAGTTTTCTGTGTACAGGTCTTTTACCTCTTTGGTTAAGTTTATTCCTAGGTATTTTATTTTTCTTGTTGCTATGGTAAATGAGATTTTTCTTTCAGTTTCTATCTCTGAGTTTTTATTGTTGGTGTATAAAAATGCCTTCGATTTCTTAATATTGACTTTGTATCCTGCTATTTTGCCGAATTCACTTATTAGATTGAGTAGTTTTTTTGTGGAGTCTAAAGGATTTTCTATGTACACTATCATGTCATCTGCAAATAATGACAGTTTTACTTCCTCTTTTCCAATTTGGATGCCTTTTATTTCTCTTTCTTGTCTGATTGCTGTGGCTAGAACTTCCAAGACTATGTTGAATAGGAGTGGAGAGAGTGGACATCCTTGTCTTGTTCCTGATCTCAGGGGGAATGCTCTCAGTTTTTGCCCATTGAGTATGATGTTGGCTTCAGGTTTCTCATATATGGCCTTTATTATGTTGAGGTATGCTCCCTCTATTCCCATTTTGCTGAGAGTTTTTATCATAAATGGGTGTTGTACTTTATCAAATGCTTTTTCCGTATCTATTGATATGATCATGTGGTTTTTGTCTTTCATTTTGTTTATGTGGTGTATCACGTTTATTGATTTGCGAATATTAAACCATCCTTGCATCCCTGGGATGAATCCTACTTGATCGTGGTGTATGATCTTTCTAATGTGTTGCTGGATCCGGTTTGCCAATATTTTGTTGAGGATTTTAGCATCTATGTTCATCAGCGATATTGGTCTGTAGTTTTCTTTCTTTGTTGTGTCTTGACCTGGTTTTGGAATTAGGGTTATACTGGCTTCATAGAACGAGTTTGGGAGTCTTCCCTCTTTTTGTATCTTTTGGAATAGTCTGAGGAGGATAGGAGTTAGTTCTTTCCTAAATGTTTTGTAGAATTCACTTGTGAAGCCATCTGGTCCTGGGCTTTTGTGTGCTGGGAGTTTTTTGATTACTGCTTCAATTTCACTAGCTCTTATTGGTCTATTCAGACTTTCTGCTTCTTCTTGATTCAGTTTGGGCAGACTATAGTTTTCCAGGAATCTGTCCATTTCCTCTAGGTTGTCAAATTTCTTGCCATACAGTTGTTCGTAATAATTTCTTATAATTCTTAGTATTTCTGTGGTATCAGTTGTGATTTCTCCTCTTTCATTTCTGATTTTATTTATTTGGGTTCTCTCTCTTTTTTTCTTGATGAGCCTGGCTAAAGGCTTGTCAATTTTGTTTATCTTTTCAAAGAACCAGCTCCTACTTTTGTTGATCTTTTGAATTGTTACTTTAGACTCTATGTCATTTAATTCTGCTCTGATCTTGATGATTTCCTTCCTTCTACTTGATCTGGGTTTTGCTTGTTCTTCCTCTAGTTCTTGTAGCTGTAGGGTTAAATTTTTTATTAGAGATTCTTCTAGCTTTTTTAGGTAGGCCTGTATTGCTATGAACTTTCCTCTTAAGACTGCTTTCGCTGTATCCCATAGGTTTTGGGTTGTTGTGTGTTCATTATCATTGGTTTCCAGGAACTTTTTGATTTCTTCCTTGATGTCATTGTTAACCCATTCATTATTTAATAGCATGTTATTCATTCTCCATGAGTTTGAATGTTTTTGAGTTTTTTCCTTGAGGTTGATTTCCAATTTTAAGGCATTGTGATCTGAGAAGATGCTTGATATAATTTCAATTTTCTTGAATTTATTGAGGCTTGTTTTGTGTCCTACCATGTGGTCTATCTTTGAAAATGTTCCATGTGCACTTGAGAAATATGTATATTTTGCTTCTTTGGGGTGTAAACTTCTATATATATCGACTAAGTCCATTTGATCTAAAGTGTTGTTCAGTGCCTCAATATCTTTGGTGTTTCTTTGCTTTGAAGATCTGTCCATTGTTGACAATGGGGTGTTAAAGTCCCCTACGATGAGTGTGTTGCTGCCTATATCTTTCTTGGAGTCTTTCAAAATTTTCCTTACATATTTGGGTGCTCCTAAGTTGGGTGCATATATATTTATAAGGGTTATATCTTCTTGATGGATTTTTCCCTTAAGTATTATGAAATGCCCTTCTTTGTCTCTTTTTATGGACTTTGCTGTGAAATCTGTTTTGTCTGATATAAGTATTGCTACCCCGGCTTTTTTTTCATGTCCATTTGCTTGGAATACATTTTTCCATCCCTTTACTTTCAGTCTGTGTAGATCTTTTGTTCTAAGGTGGGTCTCTTGTAGACAGCATATATGTGGGTCATTCTTTCTAATCCATTCAGCTACCCTATGTCTTTTAATTGGAGCGTTTAATCCATTTACGTTTAAGGTTATTACTGATAAGTACTTATTCATTGTCATTTTCCCCCTTTGTACTCGTGTTCTTCTCTGTTTCTCTCTGTTTCTTTATCTTCTTAGAGCAGACCCTTTAGCATCTCTTGCATTGCTGGTTTGGTGGAGATGTATTCTTTTAGTCTTCCTTTGTCTGAGAAACTCCTTATTTCGCCTTCCATTTTGAATGAGAGCCTTGCTGGGTAGAGTATTCTTGGTTGTAGGCCTTTGTTTTTCATTGCTTGGAATATTTTTTGCCATTCCCTTCTGGCTTGTAGTGTTTCTTCTGAGAAATCTGAGGATAGCCTTATTGGAGCTCCCTTGTATGTTATTAGTTGTTTCCCTCTTGCTGCTTTTAGGATTCTCTCTTTGTCTTTGGATGTTGCCATTTTAATTATGATGTGTCTTGAGGTGGGCCTGTTGGGGTTCATCTTCATTGGGACCCTCTGTGCCTCCTGGATTTGCGTGACTCTTTCTCTCCTCATGTGAGGGAAGTTTTCTGTCATTAGTTTTTCAAACAGGTTTTCTATCCCTTGCTCTTCTTCTTCTCCTTCTGGAATTCCAATGATACAGATATTGTTACGTTTCATGTTGTCCTGCAGCTGTCTTAGAACCTCTTCAGTCTTGTTCAGTCTTTTTTCATTTTGTTGCACTGTCTGGGAGTTTTTGTGTACGTTGTCCTCCAGCTCGCTGATCCGATCTTCTGCTTCCTCTAGCCTGCTTTTAATTCCTTCTACTGTGTTCTTCAATTCAGAGATTGTATTCTTCATTTCCTCCTGGCTCTTATTGATAGCTTCCATGTCCTTTTTGATGCTGGTATAATTCTCAGTAAGTTCCTTATAGTTCTTCTGGAGTTCACTGTAGTTTTTCTGGAGTTCTTTGTAGTTTCCGCTGAGCTCATTTAGCTTCTCCATAATCCATGTTTTAAATTCTGTATCTGATAGTTTGCTCCCCTCTATTTCATTTAGCACTCTTTCTGGGGATTCTACCTTTCCTTTTGATGGGGGGTTGTTTCTCTGTCTCCCCATTTTTGTGATTCCTTTTGTTTGTTGGTGCTTCTTGGAATGATCAGTTCTTCCTGGATCTGCCTCTGGTAGCGTCAGATCATGTACCAGACTGGCCCTAGGCAGCCTGTTGGAGACTTCCAGGAATCTACTGCCTTTGTCTCTCTTCTTTAGTTGTTACTATACTCAATCTGTGATCAGCCGTCAGGCTTAAGGACCGTGGGTGTGGCAACTTAATTCCTGTAGGCAGGGCTTTTATTTCCCCTTAGTATGACACCACTTGGAGGGGGATGGTCTGTCTGCTGTACTGGGGCTGAGTCAGCACTGGCTGGTCCTGGGAGGGGGTTAGTGTAGCTTCCATTTACTCCTCCGCCCTCCTGGATCTCCGTCTGTGTTGTCCTTGATGATATTTCTTTAATCTGTCTGGTTGTATTTCAGCTACTTTTTGGTGGATCTTTTTCTCTGGTTAGTTGATTGAGAGTCACTCTGCCCACCTTGTCTTGAGATCTTTTGTGAAGGTGCTGCTAAAACATAATTACACAACCCAGGCAAGAAACCCACACCCTCCAATGTCTCCCCCAAATACAATCCCACTATAGGCTGCAAATGAGCCCGTGTTAATATACTTGTGGAGATACTGGGACTCTTATTTCGTAGGAGAAACAGAAAGGAGTTGTTTTAAATGAAGGAAGGGTAATTTTTGAGCTGGAAGTTGATAGAGTATTAATATTAGCAATTGGGATCAAGGTTATGTAAGAGAGCAATTAACACTTACACTGTCCGTTTCAAAAGGAGGGGAGGGTTACAGTGTGGAGTGTGAAAGTTGAAGTGTATAGTATTAGGGTTATATAATCAGTATATACTATATGATTAGCGTGGGAGGTAGGGTAGACACAACAGACATCCAGGTAGACAGACAGCCAGAAATTGAAAGAGAGGGCTGGGGAGGTTAGAAGGTAGGAAATAGATTGAGAGAGAATTTTTTAAGGATAAAAATACAGAGTAGAAAATAGCAAGACAGGAAGGGAGAGAGGAAAGAGAGAGAGAAAGTAGAGAAGAGAAGGGTAGGAGAGAGAACAAAAGAAGAAGGGGAGGTAGAAGAGAGGGGACTGGATTAAAATTCTTTTTTAAATTATATGTTATAAAAAAGATTAGGAGATTAAAACATGATATAAAGTTGCAAGATAGAGAGAAAAGGTGAATATAGAGAGAGAGGAATAGGAGATAGGAAAGCAAGAGGATTTGGGAGGAAAAGAGCTCAGAGGAGGGAAGGAAATCAGGAGGAAGAGGAGATATTAGGGAGGGGAGGATTGAAATTGAAGAGTTGGCAAAAGATAGGATGAAGGAGAGAAATACAAGAGGTAGGGAAAGAAGTGGGGGGATGGGGTAGAAAAAGAGAAGGGGTAAGAATGGGAGAGTAAAGGGAGAGGGGGATAGATTAGAATTATAATTTGAATATTAAGAGATTAGAATATAAAGTGTAATAGGGAGAGAGAGAGATTATGTATAGGGAGAGAAGGAAAATAAGGACAAGACATGAAAGAAAAATGAATGTAGACTGAAGGGGGACAAAATAAAGAAAGAAATTTAATAAAGTTGAAGGTGCGTAGCGCAGAGAAAGGAGAGGGTGAGAAAGGGAGAGAACTTAAAATTATAAAATTAACTGAGAATAGGATGCAGGGGAGAATGCTAAGGGGAGAGAAGGGAGGGAAGGGGAGGGGAGAAAAGGAGCGAGAATAAGAAGGGACTGACGGTAGGGGTAGTTAGAGAGAGAGTGAGAGATAAAAGAATGAGGATTTTAACTCAATTCAACTTTTATGCACAGTCTCTGGGTATTTTTGGTTTGTTTGTTTTTTGGTTTTTCCTTGCTTCCTTCCTGAGTCTGCTCCTATTCAAAATTCCATGAGTTTCAAATCTTTTCTGGTTGGTTGGCTGGCTGTGGGAGGGTTCTGCTTGATTCTGGGGCTGCTAGTCTTTTTTTCGTGGGCCTACCACCGCTCTGCTGTGAGCTGCCTTTAGTAGTCCCCTCCTGAGGCACCCTCGGGCTTGTCCAGCTACTCCTTCCCTCTGTTGGTCCAGCCTGTGCCTACCAGCAATCCCCGCCCTGCCTCCAGTCCTGTCTCTATTCCCAGGCTACGGCTTCTGCTCTCTTCCCTGTCTATATGCCTGCACACCCTACCTCTCTCCCTGTCTCAAGATCGTCCTTTTGTTCTGCAGGACTCTGGCACAGTCGGTCAAAGTGCCGGGCCCAGTGGCCCTGTCCTGCCCAGGGCCTCTCCCCTAGTCTGGAGCTTTGCAGTGGCTTTCCTGCCTGTGCTCTTCTCCTTGCCCCAAAACTTTCTCTATTCCGAGCTACCGCTTCCGCTGGCTTCCCTGTCTATCGGCCTGTGCGCTCTATCTTTCTTCCCGCCACAGCACCGTCCCTTTGTTCTGTGGGACTCTAGTGTGGTCGGTCAGCGCAGCACTCTCCTTCCCCGGAGCTCTCTGCCAGTCTGGAGCTTCGCAGCAGCCCTTCCCTGCGGGCCCTTCTCCTTGCCCTAAAACCGTCTCCCCTCCAGAACCTCCGCCTCCGCTCTCTTCCCTACTTACACACCCTGCACGTCCTATTTCTCTCTTAGCCCCAAACCTGCCTTTTGTTCTGTGGGATTCTAGCACGACTAAAGAGCAAACACTGATTTCAAGAACACAGTTCTCCCCCGGTCCGGAGTTCCGCAGCAGCTTTTCTGTGCGGCCCGTCTCCTAGCCCCAAAACTGCTCCTTTGTTCTGTAGGGCCCTAGTGCAAGTGCTGGGCGCGCCCAGGATGCTGAGCTTTCCGTCGGAGGTTGCAGCTGAGGATGTTTCTCTCTAGACTCAGGTCACACAGTTTCTCCCAGTCCTGGTTGTTCACTGTTCTCTCCCTCCTCTGGCTTTTTCGGCCAAATCCTCTCCCTAGCTCCCTACAAGAATTCACTCCCGGCTAGTGAGCTCTCCGGCTTGATACTGCAAACGCACGGAGTCTCAGAATGACTCAGCCTGCAGTTTGTGATAAACCCCTCCACCCCCCTCCACGCTGCTCCCACGATCTCCTCCCCGTTCACGTTATCAGATATTCCCACTCACTCAGTCATTCCTCCCCGAGTTTGTTCCTCCTGGATTGTCTCCTTAACAGGAGCGAGCTGAGAACACTGTTCCTACTCCGCAGCCATCTTGGTCCCCCCCTGAAAATTTTAAATAGAAAATAGAGATAAACAATTAATGAGTTTTAAATTTTGTGCCAGTCTGAGTACTATGGTGAGATCTCTGTCTGTTCTGCTCCCATCCACCTAGTATGTGAATCATCACTTTGTCCATGCATTCACAATGTACATGCCACCCACCTGTTAGTCACTTAGTAGCCATCTCTGTTATCAGATCAGTTATCACATATTTTGAGAGAGAAAAAAGAGAGAGAATGTATACATAACATTTATTACAGTATATGATAATGTTCTACTTTATTATTAGTTATTGTTAATTTCTTCTGTGCCTAATTTATAAATTAAACTTTATCATAGGTATGTCGTCGGCAGCCGTCCGTCTCGAGAGACAATGGTGTAGCTTCTTAAGAGTCTATCTGCACTGCCGAGAATGGCTGTGCAGTCCAACTCGGGAGTGACACAGTATCTGTCTCCTCCCGTGTTGAATCGACATCTTGTGATGACGCTGGAGTGTCCTCTCCAGTGAAGCTGAAGCTACAGAGCCTGGGCAGGGTGATATGGAGGGTCTGCTGTTGCCCATGCAGCAGACCCCCCCTCTCTTCACAGCTGAAGGGTCCAAGGGAAAGACGGAGTCAATACAGCTTGGCTTCAGGTGCGCCGCAGGAGTTGCCGGTGTTGACTACAACGTCGAACCGCCTTAGGGACTCCGGCTCCGGATTTTCTGTCGGGGTTTACTCCCTTAGCCTTTCCCCTGAAGAGGTATGCCGCAAGGCAGCGGAGGTTTTTTGGAGTCAAGAGTTTTCCTTCTCTGATGTGCCCTGACTGGAAGATCGAACCAGCGACACTTAGCTCGCAGGCCGACGCTCAATCCACTGAGCCAAACCAGCCAGGGGCATAGGTATGTATGCATAGGAAAAAACAGTATATACAGGATTAGGTACTATCATCATTTTAAGACTGGGGGTCTTGGAACATATATCCTTTATGGATAAGTGGAAATTACTTGAATGTCCATCAAATAATGAAGAAACAAAATATGGCATATCCATATAATCTAATATTCTTTGGCAATAAGAGGAAATAAAGTACTGATAGCTGCTTCAACATGAATGAACCTTTAAAATATACTAAGTGAAATTAGCCATATATTGAATTATTCCAATTATGTGAAATGTTCTAAGCAGGCAAATCCATAGAAACAGAAAGTAGAATAGTGGCTTCCAGGGCTAGGGGGATGAGGGCAATAGGGAGTAACTGCTGATGAGTATGAGTTTCTACAATATTTGGGGAAATCAAAATGTTCTGGAATTAGGTGGTGGTGATGCTGGTACAATTCTGTGAATATACTAAAAACACTGAATTATACTCTTTAAAAGGGTGGATTTTATGGTATTTAAACTGTATCTCAATAAAACTGTTATATAAATGATTTAAATTAATTTTAAAAAATTTTTTAAAGATTAAATGAGACACTTGGCACATGCCAAGTACACAATAAATGCTGATTAATAGCATAATGTGTGTCTCTGTTGCTTATGTGTTGTTCTTATCCTTCTGTAATGTCCAGATTGATTTCTAGACACTAAAAAATGGTCTCCTTGAAGATAGAGGACATGATTTGCTTAGCACGTAAGCCATGTTTATTTTTTTCTCTCCAGTCCCTGGAGAGATGTTTGGGATAGAGAAAACTAAACATAACAACATAAAAAATGGCAGTAGACAGATTAAAATGAATGAGTGAGCAAGTGAGATTTTTCACAGATATATTTAGCACTTATATATTATACTGGACTTGGACACTTTCAGGAAAACACAGACCAATCTGCATAAATGCTAGCAGTTCCAGGGACACTCCATAGCCATTTGTAGTCCTGAATTTGGAGGGAGAGAGAGAAGGGAGAAAACAGAGGTGAGAGAATCCTAGTGGTAATTTTTGAGGTCTTACTTGGCCTGCCCCATCAATTGAGTTTCTGTCTTTCCACATTCAAGTTCTTCCGAAATTAACGAATCCAAATTTCAGAACACAGAAAAGCTAGAGCTAATCAAAATCCAAGAGTTTTAATTACTTTTATTCTAAATCACAACTTTCACACAATAAGCTGCAAACAGCTCTTTCTGAGGCCTTAAATTGTAATTTTGTAATTCCAGTCCTAGTTTATAAAGGATTCCACTCTCCCTTCCTGTCCCCATGAGAGATTGGCTATCAGTTACAGTATATTTCCCATGAAGCCTGAATATGGCTTAAAAATCCTTTGCAACACAATACTCCAAGAAACCACTACTGTCCTACTTGACTCAATCTATTGCTGCACAACAAATAGCCCCAAAACTTAGTTACTTAAAATAACAGCCATTTTATTATTGCTCACAATTCTTTGGGTTAACTGGGCCCAACTAGATGGTTTTTCTATCCCATGTAATGAGGCCTGGAAAGAAGTTAGCTGAAAGTTTAACTAAGCTAAAATGTCCAAGATGGCTTAGGTACATGGCTGACAGCTTATGCTGGCTTTCATTTGGGAGCATAGATGGGGCCACCAACTGGATAACCTCTGTTCTTCTCTACTTGTCCTCTCTGTATAATGTGGGCTTATCATAGCATGGCAGGTGGACTCCAAGAGTGGAAGCTACCTGTCCCAGAACATCAATCATTTCTACCACATTCTACTGGGCAAAGTCAGTCACATTGTCAGTTCACATTTAAGTGGAAGAGAAATAACTTCCAACTCTGAATGTAAAGAGCAGCTTGTGCCTATTGCTAGGAAAGGAATTATTGGGAGCCAACTTATAAGAGCTCCTATAGTCCAGTCTCTGATCACAGAAATTCAAGCTCTTCTCATGTGCAGAGTATATCTCTTCCCTTGCCAGATTCCCCAAAGTCTCATCTTATCATAGTTATAGCATCAGCTCAAAGTCTGTAATTCCCTTATCTAAAGCAGGTGGGGTTACATATAGTATTTCTAATCTGTGATCCTTTGTGTATGATCTCTCAAGTACAAGGACCTGGGAGCTAAAAAGATAAGTTTTCTATTCCCCACATATCCAAAATATAATAAGAAAGGGATGGGATGACCACAATAAACCCTTCCATTCATAAATAGGGAGGGGTTTAGGAGGCACATAAAAGTCACTGGTTCATAGCAATTCTGAAATTCTCCAACTCCAAAGTCAGGGAATGTTTCTGAAGTAGAACTCAGTTCTGCTCCCTAAAGCAGTTTTCCATGGCTCTTGGCTCTGCCCTCTGAGCTCTTCACTTCACCCTCTGAGTCATCCTTTCTTTTCTATTAGAAATGCTTTATGTTTGCAGCAGAGTAGAATTCTCAATCTGCTTTCTGACCATTAGAGGTCAGACCCTCAGAAACTCCTTTTGATTTTTGAATTGTGCCTGTCCCTTTTAGTCCAAGCTAATATAATTATTTTAAGATTTTGTAGTCTTCCTTTATATAAAATTATAATTCAATGTGTTAAAAAAAATTCACACCCATAAATATTTCTGAAACAAGTTTCCTTCTACCTTGAGCTGAGGTTTAGGGTATTATGGGAAAATGCCATTAAAACTTTCATAAACTCTTTTATCTAACTGAAAGAGTATAGGAAACAAGCCCTTAAGATTCTTAAAACACCTTAGTCCACTCAGAGCATGTACAAGACACAATCTTAAATCTTGCTGAGGTTTCACAAAGGGTCTTACAAACCACATCTTTGACCCAGTCTTGACCTCCATGGCCATATTATGCTGGCAGTGTCATGGAATCAATTTCTGCTTCCAGGTTTTAATTTAATTTAAGGATATTTTATACCCTGGAGAGGTTGGGAATGAGAAACTATTTTATTTTCCAACTCAGCAGGTCCTGAGTTGGGAATGTTTCCTCCTGCTTCTGCTTGAAAACTAAACAGTTCCTTCTTTAATGTATCTCTTTCTATCTGTGCCATATCAAGCACCACTAAAAGCAATCACTTGCCCTTTCAACATTCTACCTGATAATCTCTTCAGGAAAATCCACAAGTTCATTAGGTATATATTTTATATCTTCCATGTTATTGCAGTGCCACTTACTGCCACTGCAAAATTCAGGTCATCTTTTCTCTAGCCTCTAGCACAATTTTCTTACTATTATTCTAGCTTTCATTAACATTCTTTCTCAAGACCCTTCTGGACTACACCCACTGTCTGGTTTCACAGGTTTATGTTTTTATTATAGCAATGTGTAACTTCTGGGTAAATATTATTGTTTTAATAATCTATTAATTATTTTAAAATCTACTTCAATTTTTGGTAGCCTAAAACAACCATTTTTATTGTTTCTCACAATTCTGTGGGTCAGGAATTTGGACAGGGCACAGCAGAGATGGCTCATCTCTGTTCCTCCCATCTTATGCTGGGATTAGAACATCCGAAACAACCTCTTCACTTGCAAGTCTGATGCTTCAGCTAGGATGGCTACAGGGGTGTGGGATGTTTGGAATGAGTTGCCTGGGGTCATATGTCTGAAGCCCCAAATGTTGGCTGGATTCCTGGATCTCCTTCATGGAGTCTCAGAGTCCCACCCTCTCCACTTGATCTCTCCACGTGGTCTCCTAGCAGCACAGACAGTTTCTTATATGTAGCTCAGGGCCACCAAGAGCAAAATGCAAACACTGCCAGGCCTTCTCAAGGCTTAGGCCCAAACTAGCACAACCCTACTTCTGTAAAGCAAGTCAGAGGAACAGCCTAGATTTGAGAGAGGTGGTCACACAATAGTGTGACTACCAGGAGGAGTGATTCACTGGGAGGCACCAATGTAACCAACTACCACACAATCTGCTGGAACTGGCAAGGAAGATGAATTCTGTTTGCCATTCCTGACCTTTTGCTAGACCTATTTTTTCTAGTCTGAAGCATATCACAGCTTAAAAACAGATGTGCGACATCACATTGTAACAGTGCCACATGCTAGCTCTGTGGCATCTCACAATGATGTATGTCCTCTTCCTCCCCTCCCTTTACCACTAATCTCCACATATCCCTCGACAGATTCATGTAAATCATTACTGTTTGGTTTGCTTCCTTTACTCGTATTGCCCATAGAGCATTTGGAGAAAACTGTTTCAGATTGCCTCAGCCAAACATTTGCTATTAATAGCGGTTCCCATTTCTGGAAGGTCAACTCTTTGCACCAAAAATACAGAACAGAAACACCAGATAACCTCGATACACAGACAGGGAGCACTGTGTCTCATCTGCTGTGGGATAAATGGCAACTAAAAGCTCAAGTCTGAGATAAGATGGAAGGAACATTGAGAATACATCTACTAGAAGCAGTCTTGACACAGAGTTAATGCATGGGCTGTAAGACCCTGTGAACTCCCAAAATTGCATGCAAAAAATTGGATATTTATGTATTGTTCTAGAGAAAAGACCCATTAGCTTCCATCAGATTATTCAAAGGGATTCTATGACCCAGAAAAAGCTAAAAATTTGGTTCTACATAGAATTATGTAACATGTTTTTCCGCCACTCAAAGACCAACTTGCAACTTGCCTTAAACCACGCCTTCCCACTTTAGTATGCAGAAGTGTAGGCTTGATTAATCATATATGTGAAAGGTAAGAACCATCCAGCTCTAGTACTCCACTACGTGATCCTTTTTTCTCCTCTTGTTCTTTCTTCTTGCCCTTATTTTCTTTCCTTCTCCATATCTTTCCATTTCAGCTCGCATCCCAAATATTCTCCCTATTTTTGAAAACATGACAGCCATATCCCTGAGCATGACTTTACCTAGTTCTCACATTGAGTTGTCTGTAACAGATAGGACATTATAGGTAGAAAATTACCTCATACCCATCTGAGATGAGAACTAGTAAATCATAATGAAACATGGGTCCTTGTTTCTGTGTGCCTTTTGTCTCAGAGACATTTTTCTCTTAAAAACAATAAGAAGAGAGTTGACTTAGGTTGTATCATATTATTTTGAATAAATCATTCCAGTAATTTACAGGAATTTCACATGTGGAAGTGTAGACATTTCCCCTTTAATTTACAGTTTTCTGTTCCATATGTGTGCATTCCAAATGGGACAGATGGAAGAGAAATTGTCATGGAGAAGATGAGTTTCTTTATATGGGCACAGCCACTCATAGATTTCATCAACTGTTCTTTCTCATTCAATCCATTAAGTGTCAAATGAACCAGGTGACCAACTGGGTCTAATGGCGAACACAAAGGGAAGTGAAACAGATTGTCTGCCCTCAAGTTGCTTATCCTCTAGAGGGAGAGACAAATAAAAACATATACAAATGGGAAGAGGCAGTGAAGCATTAGACTAGAGATCTAATAGTCTTAGCTCTGCCTTGAATTCCTTCCAGAATGCTCTGCTTTTGATATTTCTCCCTTGTTGCTTTTCTTAAATAAAGAAACCAGAAGAGTAAAAGTGAAAGTAGAAAAAGAGCCTCTTGCTCCAGCTTCTATTCCTGTTTCTCTTTTACCTTCCACGCATTTGTCATCCTCTTTCTGTTCTTTGGTCCAGAGATTGGACAAGTGCCCATTTTGGCCTCCCCTACTCCAGCTTTCTGAACTCTGGCCCCTCCTCAACCCCCACCTTCATCTGCCGAATCCTCTTCACCCGATGAAAATGTGCTGATCAGCTCACATGTCCACACTCTGTGCTAGGCCCTCGAGACACAAAGATAAAACCAATCACTGTCTAGAGAAAGCTTGTTTACCAAATGCTTCATCTCCCAAGGATCTAGCTTGCCTTCATATTATGCTCCTTTTTTATTTTTCCCACTTTCTCTTTTCAGACTATTTTTATTTCCATCTCAACTGCTGTTAGAGGCCTCCTATGAGAAGGAAATTATCATAATGGAAGAAGAACATTAAAAGCCTCAGTTTCCTTGGAAATTATTGAACTCATGAGGGGGTCATATTGGGTTTTGAATTTTGAGAACTAAGATACAAGAAACTTAATTTTCCCAACCAGACTATTTTAACACTTGCCCTAACTCCCCTTCAGATATTGTTTTTAAACTTCATGCTGTTAGAATTTTCTATAAGCGCCAATCAATGTCATATTATAAAAGAACACCTTTCAAATTCTTTAACTCAAACTAAATATATCCAAGGTAGGAAGCATGGAAGCAGTAGATACCTACATCTCTGCATGGGCAAGCCTGAATGTGCATAAGGGACAAGGTGTTGCTCAAAGGCCTCAGCTGGTCTGTGTGATCTACTGGTATGCTGCCCAACTTCAAGGGCACACTAGTAAGTCATTAGTTTTTGATCATTCATTTATTGACACAAATATATTTTGACTACCTACTATATAAAAGACACTAAGCTGTATGTTGGGATTATAATAATGAATAAAACAAACATGGTTCTTGCTTTGACAGAATTTTCAGTCCAGCTAGAATGTGGACAATCAAATATGAACAGTAATTCTACCAGTGTCTTGCATGTTATGACATCACTCACTATGTACCAGGCTCTGTGCTAGAGGTACTGTATTTCTTATCTCACTTAATGTTCACAACCCCCTTATGAGCTAAGCACTATTTTTCTCCTTGCTTTACACATGAGGAAACTAAGTCAAAGTAGTGAAATAACTCACCCAAGATCAGAGTTCTGAACTCAGTTCTGTCAGAGTCCATAACCAGATTTCTTACCCACCAAACATACTGTCTCATACAAAATGGAAAAATGGTACTCTGCTTGATATCATAAACCGACTGTTGCCAGGACTAGGGAAAAATAAAAAGAAGCAACAGTAGCAGTGTCCTGAGCTGCTCATCTGCAGAGAGCTCTCTTATGAGAATTAGGAATAAGATAACAACATGCTTTAAAAAGGTCACTCTCTCTGACCCCAGCCATTTTCTAATTTTAAGAGTGAAAGAGTCTCTGAAAAATGAATAAATGTGACAAAAGAATTGTTTTTTAAAGAGAGATTTTCACTCATTTTCAAAAGGCTGTATTCATATTCCTAGGGCTTTGTCAGAAACTCAAGACTGAAAAGAAAAATAAAATAAAGACTAGCTCTTCTTCCTAAGACGAAAAAAGAGAGACAGAAAAAGAAGAGACTACACATAAAAGCACAGTTTAAAAACTTTGTATCTGGCCAAGGTCAGTAGATTGCCCAGATCCAGACAACCTCAAATGGAACCCAAAGTTTGTAAATTCCCCATATCTCACTCCCTGGGGTGTGATGGGATATATTCCCACAGCTGTTATTACCATTTAGCAGGTCAGTGGAAAACTGCTATTCTTCGAATTTTCCTGGAAAAATTTTCCTTAACCAGCAGAAAAGGATAAAAACTTAATTCCTACAAAAAGAAGAGGTCTCAAGAAAGTGAATCTAAAAAGTCATCTACTCTGGGAAAACTTGCTCCATAAAGAATTTTCTGCTATACATTTGCAGTTTATACATGATATCTTAAGATAACTACTGTATGGATGTCTTGTCAGAAGGCTGAGACTCTGTTTCCAGCTTCAGAATAACCAATAGGGTGTTTGCAAGTCATTTCACCTCCTTGAGCCTCAGTTTCTTTTCTATAAAATGAGAGTGTTTGGACTTCATAATTCTCCTTCCAGTTCAAATAATCTGTGATTGTATTCCATGAACCCACCCTGGATAGTTTCTTATCCTGATCATCTTTCCAACAGGTGTATTCCCATAGGAAACCAGTCTCTAGGAGCATTTATAGCAAGCCATATTTATGTCTGAGTGGGTGGCTACCCAGACTCAATGGCCTTCCTCATACCAGAAGTATGAGATAGTGCAAAACTTAAGAGAATAGTAGAGTTAAAAACGGTTTATAAAACTTTCTGACCTGCGAAAATAATAAGGTTCATACGAACTGAATCTAAAAAGAAGAAAACTATAAGTTATGATTTATTTCATGAGGATAATATTTTTAAAATATTAATCCTCTGTGTACTTTTTACCTCTTCTTCTAAATTAGGTTTTATAGCAGCCACTCTACCTCTTGAACACCAAGGAAGCAGAGAGTGCCACTTCAGGAGAAAGAAAGTAATGATGTGTGTGTAGGTGGGGACAGAGGGAGGAGGTTCTTCTACCAGACTGAAGAGAAAAATTAAAATCTGTCCTTCTAACCCCCAGTGAGAAGCATAAAGGAACAGAGGGAGGGCAGAAATTATGGGACAGGCATGCCGTGAACCATTTTTCTCAGCCAAAGTTCTTGAGAGTTAATCGTTGCTGAATAACTAGTTATCACAAACTTAGCAGCTTAAAATAGCACACATTTATTACCTCACAGGTCCTTTGCTTAGCATTTCATGAGGCTGCAATTAAGATGTAAGCCCTACTGTGTTCTCATCTGGAGACTTAGCTGGGGAAGAATCCCTTCCAAAATCACTCAGGTTGTTGGCAGTTTTTATTTTTATTTCCTTGCAATGATAGAACTCAGGGCCATTGTTCCTTATTGGCTGATGGTTGTTGGCCCCTCAGATCCTAGAGGTCACTGCAGTTTCTAGAGGTCATTCACGTTTCTTGCCACATGGGTTTTACCAACATGGCTACTTCATCAAGTCAGCAAGGTAAGTCAGTAAAGTGAGTTTATTAGAAAGGTGGAGTCTTAGAGAATGTGATGCACATCCCTTTGTCATATTATGTCAGGTAGAAACAATCACAGGTTGTATACACACAAGGGGAGGAGATTATAAAAGGGCAAGAAGTGAGGATCATAGGGGTCACCCTAAACTCTGTCAGCCACAAATACCAAAAGCAAAGAAGCCCTTGTCCTTGCTGAGTCTCTGGAGAGACTGTCTTGCAGAGTATTATTACCACCCCAATGCCCAGCATGTGGTGGCCATATCAGAGAAAAGTCATATTTAGGCTGAGAGGGACAAATTGGTCTTCTGGAGTCTTTGTTCTTGTGTAGAAAGTATTCAGAAGTTCCTGGATGCTGTAGTGAAGAAACTGCAAAGTAACTGACTTGCTGGACAGTCAGCTTACCAGAGAGGTCATTATGCAGGAGCAAAGTGACCCTGTAGCCAATGGCAGCTCAGGCCAGTAAGCAAGTGGGAATCAATCAGACCTCAGAAGGCTAAACAGCACCAGCTGGGTCAAAAGAGAGGCTCACTGGGCCATTACCAAGCTGAGAGAGATCTCCAGTTTCCAGCAGCTGATGCCAGCTGGGCAAGCTCTAACAATACAGGGAAATGACAAAATCCAACAGGGCTAGTGAGGATTCAAAGAACAGCCAAGATCCTGCAGCGAGACCTCTGGGACCACTCCCCATCACCATAGCAACAACGTAAACTCCCCCATCTACCATCTTGAGGGGGAGAATTCTGAAAGCCTAAACATTTACCTGAAAGAGATCATTTTAAACCAAAAGGAAACTGACATATTGTTAATTGGCTCGTTTAAAGTTCACGTTTGTTTCCCTGCTACCCCCAGGCTGGAGGATCTTGAAGGAAATTCAGTCAGTTATAGAGAAATAAAGAAATTACATTTTCTTCGCACAATTGGATTGTATGAGTAAATTCATAATCTTGCTACACCTGCTATGTAACAGATACTATACACATATGTTTTCACAGAGTTCTCCCACAATCCTATGAGATAAGTATTATTACATTCCCAATGTACAAATGAAGTTGAAACTCTGAAAGGTTAAGTAATTTGTGCAAGGTCACACAGCTGGAAAGTGGAAAAGTTTGTATAGAACCCAAAACTGTCTGATTCTAATTCTTATGCTCTATTCACAATATTTCTGTATTAGTCAGAATAGGCTAACTCCTGTAACAAACATTCCCTAATCTCAAAGTTCTTGCACAATGGCATTTTGATTCTCGCTCATGTCACAGTCCAGTGTAGGGTGGTGAAGGGAAGTTTGCTCTACATAGTCATTTGGAGACCCACACTCTTTCCATCCTCTGTCTCAACCCTCTTCTAAATTCTCAGAGCCCTCTCCACTCAGGCAGAAAATAAAGGAAGAGAAACCACAGAGGGTTGTGTAGACTGATTTTATAAGCCAGCCTAGAAATGGTGTACATTACTTCTGTCCACATCTATGGGCCAAAACTAAATGACGTGATGTCACCTAACTGTAAAGAAGGCTTGGAAATGTAGTCTAGGTATGTGCATAGAAGACAAAGAAATGGAATCTGGTGAACATGTGGTGCTCTTTGCCACAACCCCATATATTTATAATCTAAATATGGTACCTTCTCCAGCTCTCTCACTCCAGAGGAGTCAGATATTTCTATCATTAGCTCTGAAGGTAAAAATTCAAAAACTTAATCTGATAAAGTGGTAAAGATGATAGATGCAGAGAGAAAACATTACGTTTGGCTTCATGATACTTTACATTTTGCCATGAGTTTTCTATGACCTATTTTGGTTTTATACAAAGGAAACCAGCAGCTGAGGTCCATGATTGGCATGTCTTCTGGGTTGTCTGTAGGAAGAAAGAGAGCTGCTTGACTCTAGTTGCTTAGTGAAATCATAGAGTGACCTGTATTTGTGATGTGTGTAGGACTTGAATGTTGGAGTTCTTATGGGAGGAGAAACACAAGACAGCATTAACTGGCCCTAACTGCCTGGGAAATCATTTAGAAAACAGAATAATAATAGTTGTATCATAACTTAGGATAGAAGTTACCATGTCATATTGAATTTTGTATTCCTAGGACTGGTAGGCACTTAATGAGTGCTTATTGATTTGATCTTACTTATAAATGTCTTTTAATGGTAACTCTAGGAAGACAGGCTTAGAAAATGTATCTTTGGCTGGACTAAACATGGTGCTTTTCTTTTTAAAACCATTGATGTCTAGAAATAATGTTATGCTTGATAAATGCAGAATAAGATAAATAACTCTCCACTAGGGGATGGTTGCCATATGTCTCTGACTTAGGATGAGACTGTGATATTCCAGCTGTGCTTTCTGCTATTCTTCAGAATTTGATGGAGAAGCTTAAGAGCCCATGGCCCATGGGTGGTAGGCACAAGAGGAGCATTAGTCCCCTATCCTTAGTTCAAGCAGAGTATCTCTCTCTTGATCTCTTGTACATACTGGGTTATCATAAAAAATTTGAAGAAAAGATACTAGCATTGAAGAAGCTGGTAAACCAATGGACTAAACCACTGTATTTGCTTAGGCATCATATGTAATGTAAATAATTCTGCCTGTCTCTCTGTGTATGAGAGAGAAACAATTGATGTGCAACTCAGAGTCTATCTTTTATAAAGTTAATTTGGAGACTAGAAAGAACATGGGCTCAGAAAGCAGACAGATCTGAGATCAAAATATAGATCTTATTAGGTGTATATAGTTATGAAGAAGGAAGACTGAAGATTTAAAGGGCAAGCTTGGACAAGTTAATCAGCTTCATTGATCTTCAGTCTCCTCATCTGTATAATGGGTTCAATAATAGTACTTGCTTCATAAGCTTGTTGTGAGGATTAAATAAATCTGTAAAGCACTTAGCACAGTGCCTGGTATATAATAAGTGTACAGTAATGACAATTCTCAGAAATTATTATTAATAAAGTTCCAAGCATAGATCCAGACACCCGAAAGACATTCAATAAGTCACATATTAATGATTTTTACACAAATTACTCCTTAAAAATTGTAAAAATCAAGTGAAGGGAAAGCAAGGGGGCACAGATTACTAACACAAAGTAAAAGAGTGATTCTTTCTTACCAGGTTGAAGATAGGTAGAAAAGTGAATGCGTAGATAAGCAAAAGGGTGGGGGTTGTTCATATGTTTAGGGACCATAGATAAACACACTTGGGTCAATTTCATGTTCATCAATAGGCATTACCATGTAAGAGGAAAAGCTAAGAGGCCTGGCTTGACTCAGTAGGCCTCATTCCAAAAGCAGGACACCTTCTTCAGACTAGCTCAATAAAATTCACATGAAACATGGAACTCAGTTAATGCACAGTTCCTTTGTAAGGTTTACTAACCCACACCACCTGCACCTGTGTACCATCTAGCTCAGGGCCAGATTCAAGCAGGCAGCTGAGCAAAGAAGGCCAAGAAAGGAGGGATGGTTAGCTCTGAAACAGGGCAGCTCTCTAATTGGGGTTTTTCCTTTTCACACCAGCTCCCACATATTCTGTAACAGACCAGTGCATGGTGTCCAGTTGTGCATTAAATAATAGACAAAGAGAATAGCATATATGTAACTCCTACCCTCAAGCACCTCAGGATCCAAGACTCATCACAGAATCCTTTTCTCAAGCAGCTCACCAGGCAATAAGATCAGATGGCAACTTCGCAAACTCATGTTTTATCTTCTTAATATAAAAGCTAATTCCCTCCAATTATCCATTAGAGGCAAAAGAAGAAGAGGAAAAAATACCCTAAGGAAACTTCTAAAATCCAAACTGATTAATTTCTCAAATGAATTATTTAGATCTTAGACATGAAATCATGTCAAAAGGAACTTCTACACTAAGTAATTTCATTCTATACCTTTCAACACCACGACTTCACAAAACCTAATTCTTGTCCCATCTGCAATGTGACTTCTAATACAACCAGTCAAAGGGAGAAAGCTGAGATTAATAGCAGGGCAGGGTTCCCTTCCATTTCTGAAGAGGAAAGAGCAGGACAGGGTGAGCTATATCCAGGCCAGTCCCTTCAACCTAAGCAAATAGGTTCTTCTGGATGAATGGTCAGGAATTTCTATATTATTCTAGAAAGGTTATCGGGAGACTAGATGGACTACACATCCCCAAAGCACTTGAGTACAATAGAATGTATCTCTCAACAAAGACTTGGTGATTATACTTTAATCTCTCTTTAAAAATCAAGATTATCCTAATAAATGTACATTGTCATTACATGATAGTTGTGTGGAAGCACATCTATAACAGGAATGTCAGATTTATGTTCAGCATAGAGGTTAAAACTGCAGGTTCAAATCCTGACTCCACCACTGAGACCCTGAGACCTTGACACATCTCTGCACTTCAGGTTACTAATCTATAAAATGGGTATAATAACATCACTTATACTGTTGAAGTAAGGATTAAATGATTGCTGCAATCCACGTATATAATTTAATACAGTAACCACCACATAACACTTTCTGTTATTATTTACCAGTCTACCAAAGGCATGGACCTTTTGAATATTCAGCTGGAATGTTAAACAATGAAGAATGGGTTGTTCATAAAAGCACCATTATCTCCCTTACATCTCACCTTTAGGGTTCTTTCCAAACCCTAGACATATAAAAAAGGTTTTCTACACGAGCTACTACGAGCTACTTTTCTAAGATCTCAGACTCTAGAGTCCAGTAGACTTGATCTTTAGTCCAGTTATGCCCAATACTAGTTGCATGTTCTTGAGCAAGAAGTTCAATCACCTTACATCTCAGTATACTCATCTGTAAAGTAGGTCTAATAGTAATAACTTTGCAGAAAGAATTTGTGAGGATTAAATGAATTTCTCTGCTTAGGGCATTCAGCACAGTCAACACTATTATTAAAATTAGTATTATCAGAGTAACAATACTCATTTCTCTAGTTTTGGGGTCCTTTTCTCTAAAATAAAAGAATTAGACCAGATTAACTCTAAGAGCCTAGTCAGCATTAACATCTCTTTTTAATTTCTGAATCTATTGACACTTTACAGATATAAAAAACTGAGTCACAATCCACAGATTAAAAAATGCAATGGTTTCCTGGACAATTACCCTCACAACTAGGTTCTAAGTTCTTTATCCTGCTTTAATTTACTGGTCTACCAAAGGCCTGGACCTTTAGAATATTCAGCTGGAATGTTAATTATGGGAAATTCCAGAATCTGTGGCCTAGAGACAAATTCTTATTTACCATGTTTCCTGGCATGAGGAACCCTCTTGCCTTGCCTTCAGAACACCAACTCACTTTCCAAAACCTACGAAACCAAAGCCAGATGGCAAGGCCGTCTGGTCTTTGCTGCCTTGGGCCCTTCCCAGCCCTGCTAGTCTTCACAGCACCATCCTTTAGCCTGGGTCTCCAGTTTCCACTCCTCCTCACCCCAACCCAAAGGTGGCTCTAAAGAAACACATTCTAAACCTTTTTCTGAGCCATTACTAACCAGGAAGAACTACAGGTTCGATTGTTCCTTATCAGATTTAACCACCATCCATTTGTTTGAAAGAAATCATTTCTTTGTTTGCCTCTGTTTTGCTTTTGCTTTGCTTGCTTTTATGATGGTGGGATTTCACACACTACCAGAACGAACATTTCACCACTGACTCACTCATTACTTTGTCTGACTCTTCTCACCGTAACAGGGCAATGCAGGAAGTTTCCAAGGGATGGTTCACATAGCCATGGGCTCCTGCAGGCACCAGCTGAACTGGGTTCCTGTGTTGCCTGCCCTGCTGCCTGACTGCACAACACCACAGGTGAGCGTGATTCAGAAAAAGGCCCTGCCTGCTCTGGAAAGCTCTAAACATCTGCTCAGTGGTGGGAGGTCTGGGAAGACTGAGGTGCTGGGTATTCAGAGAGGGGTGAGGACGTGGGTGGAAAGGATCTTAAACATCCTCAGAGCAATCACAAGGTAGGGAAAAAAAAAACCCCACAAAACCTCAGTATTTCAACTCCCTGACTCACCATATTCTTTTAAGCAATGACCCTCATGCCCCTGGGGTAATCTTGAGGGGTAGGATCATTTTCGAGGGCAGAGGCACTAATTAACCCTGGTGGGCAGATCAATGGGGAGTTGGGCATCAGTCAGATTATACTCAGAGAATGAGGAGACAGATGGGTGCACGGTTCTTGCCCCTGAATAAACTGTGTAATTTATGCCTTAAAATATCCTATGGCCTTGCATTGTCAGACCAGTTCATGGCTTTCGCAAATGCTTTCAGTTTACCTTCATTTAACAGACAGAAAAAAAAAAAAAATGTCATTCAGGGATCAAAGGGTACTCTGTAGTTATACAGCCAGTTCAGCACAAAACAGGATCAGATGGCTGGCTCCTGACCCCTCCCCAGGTCTTTTTACCAGGAGGTCACTGTGTCTTCTCCGTGCAGTACAAGAATCTTCAGGGTTTGGGGCACTGGCTTGACATACTCAGGTGGACCTGCCTTCCCTCCCTTCCTGCAGGGAACCACTCACCTTGACAAGGGAAAATGAATTTTGCTAGGACATCAGCCAGAGTCTTGGAAGCCTTCATTTTTCTCCTCCAAGTAGTCAACTCCCAGAGAGTCAAGCAATCTGCCTAGTGTAGCAGAAAGCCATGTCCATTTTTATTTGGAGCTATTTAATACATATTAGCAACATGCTGAGCACTGTTCCATGATCCCCAAGAGCCTTTCTTCCCACTTTGGACTGATTTATGCTAAAACAATTCCACACCCTGGAGCCTCACGCCTGCGCTGGCTGTGAAGCCCACCCCATGGGATCCTACGGTAAGCAAAAGTGTTAGAGCAGCATCTCCTTGGCATTTCTAATGTTAGGCACCTCAGATAAAGTGTAAAGCAGGTCAGCTTTCGGTCTGGTTTGCAGGACCCTCATCAGGTCTGGCTGAGGTTTCAGTGTGTTGTAAGAGGCTCTAAGGGAAGCCTAGAAGCTCTCTCATCTGGAGATTAACCAGGTCCCCAGTTCACAGGTGCTCTCTCATCCCTCTGGAGGTCTCAGTGACTGAGGCCTTTGCACGTGAGCACTGGTGCGATGGAGGCCACCCCCGTTAGCCCACGGTTTCTACTCCTACAATTTGAATTATGTGCTGTTACTTAGACTTCTTATTCCAACTCCTACAATCAGTTGTGCCACTACTTAGACTCATTCCAAATTTCCTTGTTATTATAATTACATAATTTTGGTCAACATTATGTGACCTGATGAAATATGATTTCTGAAAACTAAAGGGCTGTTTTCTATAAAAACTAAGTAGAATGGTTTGGAACGAATTGGTGAGGCTAAAACAACCTCTGCCTGATGAGGTACGGGCAGACAACTGTAAAAGACTGGGGTGAAAAAGTCAAAATTCAAAATAGCTCTGCACTCAGATTGCTTCACAGGGGTCTTTCAGTTTGCCTCCTACATGAAGAGAACCTAAGCTGGAAATCATAGCTGATGAGTTATGGGGCAGTTTATGCAAAGCGACTGGGGGAGCCTAATCAGTGGACCCTTACTCAAATGAAAAGCCTTGGCCCTATATTTAAAAAAACAACAACAACAAAAAAACTAGTGAGTAAAGTACATTTATTTATGTTAGGATAACATTTTGAAATTTTAGGTATAAATGCATACTTTTCTATAATTCTATTCTTTAACTGATTTTTTTCAGGTATCCAACTACTAGTCTGAAAAAGGGAATTCTACTCTACTAAGAGATAATATATGAACTTACAAAGGACCCAGAGTGAATTAGACAAAAAAAAAAAATCATCAGCCTAAACCTGAAGGCTCTCTCCTCCTTAATTTCTCATGGAGTTTTGATTCAATTGTTCGTTTACTGAGTTCATCAATATCCTGGAACACCCCTATAAAAGGCATAGTACCAGGGACTGGGAACGTGAGAAGAAGCAAGGTGGATGGCAGTGCCCACCGCAGGACTCATGTGCCATCAGCAGGCCTGAGCTCCTCCTTTCCCCCCACCCACAGCAGCCTAGCCACTTCTCTGCCTCCAGGCCACTGTGACCCCTTGCCTTTGTTTCTGCCATCCGTTGCCTGGAATCTTCATCCCCATTCTCAGCCTGCCCAAAACCTCCTGATCCCATGTGCTACCTCCTCCTTGGAATCTTCCCAGGTATCCCCAGGCAGAAATGATCTCTTCCCACTTCAGCTCCCACAGAATTTTGTTTGTTGCCTCATTATGGGATTTATGAGTTTCTGCCCTACGCTTCATCCCCTTCCAGATTTTCAAGGCCTAGGTCAATAACCAAGACTCATTCATTTTGGCATCTCCACACTGCCTGGTCCAGGGTCTTGTTCATAAACTCTAGCTGCTTCTTTCATTACTAAAACACTACTTATAAAGATTAACTAGACACAAGAGATGACTTCCCCCCAAAAAATACCTGTTGATAGATTATGGATGTATCTCCTTATTCCTAAGAAATACTTTTAATTGACTATGCAAACTTCAAAGCATCTTTTATTCACCGGCTAGTTGGCAAGTAATACAATAAGATCTGCTAAAAGGGAAATTTCTTTTGGAAGTTTTATTTGTTTGGGAACCTTGCATTCTGTGGAGATTTTTCCTTCCTGCTGGAAAACATCTGGATATAAAATGAAAGAAATTAAGTTTTCTTCATATTTCTAGAATATTATTCTTCCAGGGATTTTGTTTATTCTCACATGCCCAGATGGAGAGGTACGGGACTATGGAGCACATGATACCTGTTTGGAAATGTGAGAATTCTAAAAGCATCATTTCCCAAGTTGCATTATAAAGGCTATGAATCTGTTTTGTCATAACTTAGGCAACTGTAAATGAGAATGACCTAAGGAATTGCTCAGGATGGACATGATTCCAAATCATTACAGCCTTTAGCCCTGTGAATCAAACACATTCATAAGTGATGAATATTGCATATCTCTGAAATACTATCACTTCCAAAGAAAATAATCAAACTCAGTAATGCTCTTTATGTTTTTAATGAGACTTGGTCAATCACCAGCTGATCCAGGTTGTGTCTGCATAGCTTTGACTACTTACTGTCCATTGCTTAGTATGCCACGAAAGTAGATTACGCCTGACCAGAAGTTAGTTTAGCAGCCTTTATAAAGGTCTTGGAGGGAAGCAGTTCCCCACCGTAGAAAGATGATGGCCTCAGGGTTCAGCCATCTCAGGCAAACATCCAGCTCTGCTCCTTATGACTTATGTGACTTAAATTGGCAGAACCTTAATTTCTTCATCTGACAAAAGGAGGAAAGAATATGTACTTAACAGGGTTGTGGTGAGATACCAGAGGTAAAATGCCTTGTACCTAGGAGGTCACTATGGATGTACTAGTGAATTCTTTATTCATGCTTGTTGCTCCTACTTCATTTGCATACTCAACTCATTAGAGTCTCCTAAACTCCCTGCAAGAGAGATAAGGCAAGTTCTATAGGTTGAACTGTCTGAAAGGCCACACTATTTGTACCTACTAGAATGGATTTTGGATCCACCTAATATTTCCTCATTTTCCAGATAAGGAAACTTCAGATGTTCTGTTTTTGGGGCCAGTGTGTTGTAGTGTGCTGAGTGGTCTGTCACCAAAGGGTTGTTCAAAATGGAAAGGACAAAAACATGGGCAAAGACCATGAGTGGACATTCCACAGAAGAAAAAAAAGGCCAATAAATGCAAAAAAGGGGCAAGGGACACACCAGTAATCAAGGGATATAAATTAAAACAAAAACAAGATGTTTTTATCTCACTTATCAAATCAGCAGTTTTTTAATGTTGTTAATCAGTATTGAAGAAGGTACAGGGAAATGTATATGCTTATGCATACTTGGTAGGAATATAAGGCAGTATAACTTTTCTGAAATTAATTTAAATATGTATAAAAATCCTAAAACAATTCAGGAGCCAATGTCCAGGAATTTATCTAAAAACACATTCAAAGATTTAAAAAAATGAAAAAGGTCTTTGAAAGGAAGTGAAGGACCAAGGTTCAGAAATTAGACACAAGAGATAGAGGTAGGATTCTTTTGACTCAAAAATAATGGAAAAGAATTTATTCTGTCATCGTCTGCACTGTCTTAGAACCTGGTGGTGGAAGTGCAGGGGCAAGTCTGTAGGTGGAGATGGAGAAATCTCAACTAGAGGGAGAAACAGGTTGTATAATAGAAGTTATGAGCCAGACAAGGTCTGACAAACATGAACATGAGCTAAGCATATGACCTTTGCTAGATGGTAGCCTCCATCTTTATTATTAGTTCAATTCAACAAAAGAACAAAGCATATATATATATATATATATAGAGAGAGAGAGAGAGAGAGAGAGAGAGAACCTAAATGTTCATTGACAGATAAATGGATAAATAAAATGTGATACACATACACACACACAATGAAATATTACTCAACCATTAAAAGGGGAAATCCAGTCATTTGTGACAACATGGATGGAACTTAAGGGCATAATTGATAGTGAAATAAGTCAGAAAGAGAAAGACAAATACTGTGTGATCTCACTTATGTGTGGAATCTAAAAAAAAAAAAAAAAAAAAAAAAAAACAAGTTCATAGAAACAGAGAACACATTGGTGGTTGCCAAAAGCAGAGGTTGTGGAAATGGGTGAAGATGGTACAAACTTCCACTTATGAAATGAATAAGTTCTGGGAGTGTAATATGTAATATGGTTACTGTAGTTAATAATGCTATATTGTATATTTGCTAAGGGAATAGATCTTAAAAGTTCTCATTCCTGACTTCTGTTCAAGATGGAGGCATAGGTAAACACTGTAAACACAGTAAACATGCCTCCTTGCACAACCACAGCAAAAATTACAACTAAACTACAAAACAACTATCATCCAGAATTATTAGAAAATTGAGCTGTATGGAAGTCTGACAACCAAGGAATTAAAGAGGTCACATTCATCCAGATGGGTAGAAGGGGCAGAGACACAAAGAGGTGGAGACAAGGGGACAGGAATGAGTAGTCCCACATCCACACACGGTGGATAAAAATTGGGAGGGATTCCTCTGGAGCAAGGAATCCCAGGCTCACACCAGACCAACCAGCCCACGGTCCCAGTGCCAGGAAGATAAGTCTCCATACTCTGGCTGTAAAAACCAGTAGGGGGTGGGGCTGAAGAAGAAACTGAAAGACAGGAGAAGAGCAGACTAGGAGGATACACAGGCAGAAGAACTGGCTTAGATGGGAGCGTGGGTAGTTCATCTGTAGGAACAGGCTGCAAGGCCAAGTCTGTTGGTGCAGATGGTAGTTAGGTGGGTGGATATGGTGTGGGAGTCTGTGGCTTACTCTTCTGATGGCTTCAATTTTTCAGTGAGGTAGAAAGCAAGATCATTAGCTGAGAGTGACTATGGTGGGGGAGGGGGACTGGTTAACTGAAAGAACAAAAGTACCAGAAACTAATGGAGTGATTGCCTGGCAGCATTAAGGACCCACCATAGGTTCATAGTCATGAATTTAAAGTGAAACAACTCTGCATGGCTGTGTGTTTTTTTCCACTCATATTGAGCTGCATGGATGGAGGAGGAAGAGAGTTGAATTTTAAAAGATTATGCTTTTATCAAACAACTTGGAAGAAATGAGAAAGAGGTGAGGGGGTCAACAGTAGATAGCATGAAGTAATTATGATTGAGCATGGAATTTAAGCTCAGTAAAGAGAAGAATGAAGACATCAAGGGAGTGAGAAACAGTGAAAATATGAAAGAATCAATAGCGTATAGTCCTGGTGGCCAGGAGATTGTTCAGGCTGGTGCACTACAGAGAATGAGCTAGAAAGATAGAGCAAGTGCCTTAATTTGAGATTACAGAAGAGCTTTTATTGTTGGCAATAACAAGGCACAGGAGTAAGGGGCTGAGGCCAGATAGTTGGAAAAGCTACATCAGGGTGAGGCATGCTAGAAGCAAAGATTAATGGGTCATGGGTGTTTAAAGCCACGCTGTGACTGAGAATCACAGAGAGAGTGTAGAATGAGGAGAGAGCAGGCCTGAGCCCAAAGTGCGGAGAGTACAACACCTACGGAGGGGAGGCTGAGCATGGGAGGGCATCGTAAAAGCCAACAGAAACAGTCTGAAGAAGAGAACATCGCCAGCAGAGTCAGATTCCTTAGAAAGGTCAAATAAGGTGAGGACCAAACATTTTTCATCAGAACTGGCAATAACATATCATTGGTGAATTTAGTAGCAGCTGGTGGAGTGAAGAGGTGAAAAAAAATTGAGACAGCAAGTGTGGACTCCATTCCCTTTGAAGAAGCAAATCAAGCCAGTTGTTAGACTATATCTGATAGTTAGTCCCCTATGGCTATAAGTTGAGCTCTCCCCGAAAATGCAAAATGAAAAGAGAAAATATAAAAATGACTTTGTTGCTTTAAATCATGCAGATCACTATGTACACATCTGTAAAACACTGTTGTCAAGACAACTGACAAAGCCTCACAAACCCATCCATCACTTTATTCATCTTTCACCTTTTTCTGTGCCTGTGGGTGCCTCCTTCTTTTCTTTGTTACTATTCAATAACATTAATTGAGCTGAGGACCTGCCCATTTAAGACAGTGAAACCAGTACCATTTTTGGATTGGATCATTGCTCATTTGAAGAGGTGACAGTAAAGAGGATCTAAGGTAACGTACAGATATAAAGATGGCAATGACCCTACAGGCCAGATAGCCCAAAGTCCTAACTGGGCCAGAGATGGCTTGAAGGATTCAACCACTCATTAAAATATATGTAAAATGGGACTTCTGGCCAAGATGGAGGCCTAGACTGACATGCTCCATCTCCCTCCACAACTAAGAAAGAATACATTTACTGCAAAACCAGAAGTAACCAGAAGTTCCAGAAAATAAAGCTACATGGAAGTCCAACATATGAAGTTATAAACAAGTGGTGCTCGTCCGGATGGGTAGAAGGGGTAAAGCCTGGGTGGAGAGGTCAAACTGTGCTGGTGGTGGCAGTTGTGGTGCTGGTGGCGGGATGGTGGTAAGCACAGACACCCATATTTAAAAAGAGGCAAGAAACACCTGGGGAGCATCCCTCAGCTGCAGACCAGACCCATCAGCTCACTATTCCAACGCTGCAGAAGACAGAAGGCCAGACTGTGAAGTCCAGTGGGGGTGGGGCTAGAGGAAGAAGCTCCTGGTCTCTGAGCAGAGAGTAAACAGTAAGAATCCATCTTGAGCCCCCGTCCCCACACACAAAATGCCACAGCGTGGTGAGAAGGGTCACCCGGTAGTGATGAGTGCATGGGGCTCTGTCTCCTATACCATAAGAGGTGTGACAGCCCCACCCAGGAAGCAAAGGTAAACACAAACTGTCAGGATAGCACAGATCATGATAGAGATCCCAGTCACACAGCCAACCAGACAGCAAATATTTGATCTAACATCAGCAGATGGGAAATCTTTCTGAGGCACAGTTCAGAGCTTTGGTTATAAGAATGCTTACAGACCTAACAGCAGATCTTAAACAAGACAGGGAAGGAATGAAGGCTAGTCCTGCTGAAATGACTGAAAACACATACAAAACAAGTGGTGAGGGAAAGAAAACCAGGGATCAAATCAACAAATTGGAACATAGGGAAGGAACAGTCAACCAGTGCAGAAAGAGAAAACAAAAAATGAGAAAAATCAAGAGAGGCTCAGAAACTTATGGGACAGCTATAAGCGGGCCAACATCCAAATCGTAGGGTTGCCAAAGGGTGAAGAAGAAGAACTAGCAATTGAAAAATTATGTGGAAAAAATAATGAAGCAGAACTTCTCTAACTTGGGGAAGGAAATACTTACAGGTCCAGGAAGCACAGAGAGTTCAAAAAAACTGGACCCAGGGAGAACCACACCAAGACACATGATAATCAAAATGTCAAAAAATAAGGATAAAGACAGAATCTTAAAAGCAGCAAGAGAGAAGAAGAGAATTACCTACAAAGGGGTCCCAATAAGACTGTTAGCTGATTTCACAAAAGAAACTCTGCAGGCAAGAAGGGACTGGCAAGAAATATTCAAAGGAATGAAAAGCAAAAACCTACAACCATGATTACTCTATCCAGTGAAGCTGTTATTCAGAATAGAAGGGCAGAGAAAGTGCTTCCAGGACAAAGTAAAACTGAAGGAGTTCATCAGATCAAAACCACTGTTATATGAGATGTTAAAGGGACTGGTTTAGGAGAAAGAGAATCAAACTATGAACATTAAAATGAAAACTGTATCACAACAACCAACAACAAAAGCTAGGGAACCAAAACAAAGGTAAAATAAGTAGGCAATGAGAGTGGAAAAAGAATTATAGATATGGGGAACATACTGGAGGTAGGTCAACTGGGAGGGGGAAGGGGGAAAGGGGGAGAGATGGTACAAGAATTAAGAAGCATAGTAGGAGGGAGTGGAGTAGATAGGAAGATGTTGAGAAGAACTATATGCACAACAAATGGGCATGGACTAAGGGGGCAGACAACTGAAGGGAGGAGGGTCACTGGGTGGAGAGGAGCAGAGGGAAAAGAAATTGGGACAACTGTAACAGCATAATCAATAAAACATATTTTAAAAAATTTTTTTTAGTATGGGGTGGTATGTGGGCTTCACTTTAAAACTGGTTTCTCTTTTCTATGCTAATGGCTTGTACAGAAAGGGCCCAGAGGTCTGAGAGGGGGGAAACCCAACATATTTCCCTCAGCACACACTAAGTATAGTGGGCAAAAGGGTTTTGGACAGGTGAGATGTGCCTGGCACAACTTCCTCCAAAGAAGCCCTTTTTTTTCCTAATGTGGGACATTGAAAAATTAATCCCTGCCTTTTGTGATCTAGTGGTTATGGATTGAATGATGTCTTTTAACCCTGTTGCCAAATCTGTTGCCCCCAGAATACAATAAGGATGCCAGCCTGTTAAACCAAACACACCATTGTCCAGGGACAGCCAACCGACCTGGAGTCTGCACAATCCCTCCCCATGTGGGAAGGCCACCCTCCCCTCCACACCCCCACTCTTATTAGAGATTTCTGGACCCAAGGGTAGGTAGGACAATGACCATGTCCAACTTGAAGCAGCTAGAGGAGCTCGAGACCTTCACCCATTGTCCTTTATAAGATTATAAAGGGTCTTAAGTCTGAGAGGGAGGGATTGTTATTTTTTATTGTTAAAATAATTAATTAATCATTTATTTATTTAAAAAAGAATATAAAAAAATTTTTTTACTAAAAAAATGAATTAAGCATAGTAGGAGGAAGTGGAGTAGACAGGAAGATGTTGAGAAGATCTATATGCACAACTAATGGGCATGGACTAAGGGAGGGGACAACTGGAGGGAGGGTGGGTCACTGGGTGGAGGGGAACAAAGGGAAAAGAAATTGGGACAACTGTAACAGCATAATCAATAAAGCATATAAATATATATATATATATATATATATATATATATGTAAAATGTAAGGGCCTTCTGCTTTCTTATTTGAGAAAATGAGAATGACAGTAAGAACCATCTACTTCATAGGATTGTTGGAGAATACATTGTTAGTAACTACAAAGTATGCTAAGGAAAAGCAAGGCCTTATTAACAATATTTTAGTTATTCTAGCTGTTTTGAAACCTTCTTACACACTAATTTGGTTTAAATTAGAAATAAGAAAAACCTATTCTACTTAAGTTACTGACAAAGGCCTATAATAAATGAACGACTTCAAGATGGTCAATGGAATTATCCCCTGTTATTTGAAACATTGTCGCTAATATCAGATCTGTCTCTGAGGCAGGCAAGGAACCCCAAGGAACTCAGTAGATGAAAGCTCCCTTGGTATCCCATACTGGTTCTGCATTATCTCTATGTGATAGATCAGAAGGTAATGTAAATGGCCCAATATCACACATCTGTAACTGCCAGACCCAGGATCAGGATGTAGGTCTATTTGACTTCAGTGCAGACACTGAGTAAAACCAAGAGGCAAATTTCATGTGCACCATGTCTTCTTGAACCACCACTCCATACATCCACATTGCGGCTTAAGTACCTCCCCAAATAGAGCCTTGAGTTAACCAACAGAGGTGAGCAAAAACTACAGCTCTGGACATGAATGTCTTCTTGTCTAGCATGTCTTAAACATTCACAGTCAGCCTCTTCTCTGAAGTGTGTTCCTTTTATGCAATTACACTTATTACCTGATAAGTTTAGATAATGCACCTTAAAAAAAAAAACTCCTCCCCCTCTTTATGCCCTGTTATCTGCACTTCCCAACCTTTCCACAGTGGTCTTTAGTTAAAGAGGTGGAATTTTTTTCCTTTTGTTTTCCACAAGGTCCGCTCTTGGACCACAGGACAGATGGAACCTGCTCACGGGAGTCATCCCAGCTGTGCAGACACATTGCTTACGTTCTTTTTCCTCTCCACCTTGGGCATGCATTTCACAAAGCCCTTTGGGTCATCACACTCTCTTGGGTTCATGTTTACAGGCTGTTTCCTCAGCCTTGTCCCTTCTCTGTGGGCACCCAAGGTTTATGCATAACAGCAATGGATCATTAGTCCAATTACGTCAGCGACATTTCAATGGCGTCTGTAAGAGAAGGTGGGGCACAATCTGTAATTTCAGCTTTTCTCGTGAGGAGTTTCAATCCTGCCAGGAACTAAATCATGTTATCGCTTTAATTTTTTTTTTTTTTTACTTGTCCCATTAAACTACAGAACTGGAACGTTCTCATGAATGGTTTCTTTCTGCTTTTACTTGAGGAGGGCCTGACATAACAAAAACTAGTAATTAACTGGCTGGGAGACGTTTACAATAGCCTCTTTAAATAAGTTGCAATGTGGGCACTCACAGTCCCAACTCTGCATTGCTGATACCGCCGCAATACACCCTCTATTAAACAAGCTACCACTTCACGTCAGGATCCCCCCAGCTGTTTGCCACACTGCTCTTCTGCTTGAAAATGCCCTCTTCTCTCCAGTTTCCCTCTTGAGCGAAGTCATCTTGTGTGTGTGACTCCTCCCTCTCCATTCCAGCCAGGCCCTTCACTCGCCAAAAATTTAGTCTCCACAGCATCAAGGGGACATATGGAGGGCTCTGAGGTTCATTGTAAATGTAGGTGCAAGGGATCAATCAAGAGGAATGTGACCTTGATATTGGTCCTCAGAGTGAGTGGTTGTTGAACCCTGATCTATTCCTCTACTTTCCGCTATCAGCCTCGACAAGGACAATATCAATTTCTTCCTGGAAATAACCTAATGGGTTTAACAAATCAGCACAAAACCTCCTAACTGGTCTTCCTCCTTTCAAACTCACCCTCTTCTTGCCCCAGCTCCTTTCTCATAAAGTAGCCAGAGTGCTCTTTGAAAATGTAATTACAGCGTGTCGCTCCCTAAGATTCCTATTGTCCTTAGAAAAAGTCCAGTTTCTAACCAGGGCCATGCTGACTGCCACATGCCTACCTGGCCAGGCTTATCTATGCCACTGCCCTCATGCTCACTATACTCCCCCTCTCACCTGCCCCTCAAAGCTTTGGGGCCTCCGTATCAGTGATTGCCTCAACTTGCAATGATGACTCTCACATGTCTGCTTACTTTTTGCCTTCGGGTTTCAACTGGAACTCACTTCTTCTGGTCCTGGCTGGTGTGGCTCAGTGGTTTGAGTGCCGGCCTGTGAACCAAAGGGTCGCCGTTTGATTCCCAGTCAGGGCACATGCCTGGGTTGTGTGCTGGTGCTGGGTCCCCAGTTGGAGGTGCGCGAGAGGCAACCACACATTGATGTTTCTCTCTTTCTCTGCCTTTCCCTCTCTCTAAAAATAAATAAATAATATTTTTTTAAAAACTCACCTCTTCTGGGAGCCCTTCTCTGACTGCAGTGTGCACACGCACACCTGAGCACACACACACTCACGTTCATGTTATCGCATCCTCTGATTTTAGTTTTACTCAGCAATTATTGCTACTTTTGGCTTACCTGTACCTATGTTTCACCCATAGAATGTAAACCTCTCTTGAGCAGGGACCTCATTTTTCTTGTCATATCTATTGCATCTGGCACATGATAGATGCTCAGTAAATATTCTCAAATAAAGGCTTTCGCACTAGGCATTGAAATTACACCAATGACCAGGTCTCTGCCCTCTGGTCTCCACAGCCTAGAGAAGGAAATAGACAGGAAACTATCCTCTAAGTTCAAGAACACTTAACAGTGCAATGGTGATGTGTTATGTGTTATTCTGCATGGGAGCAGAGCCCTGCCCTCGAGCTAAACCACAAGGTATCTCCACAGCAAGGATGGGTGATTTGGTACTGAAACAAAGTGACTGTGCCCTGGAGTTAAACACTAAAACACAAACTGAAAAGAAGGTGGTTCCTGGTTAAATACACCAACCCTGTTACTAACTCACCCTGCTGTGCAAATTTATTAAAGCAGTCTCCAAATAAACAAGTCCTAAAACTAATCAGGAAGTGGAAAAACATAAAAATAATCCCCAGCCCACAACACACACCCATGAAAACAAGAAATAAAGAAAAATGTTCTATATAAAACCCGTGGGGCCAAACTCTGTCCTCAATTAGTGGTGCAAGCTGCCAGCTGAAGTCAATGGAGGTTTTCAGACCAATAATAGAGGCAGGATTGGGGCCCACTATGCACTGCATTCACTTTTAGGTAATAAATCACGAATGTCAAGTGGGTGTGCATTGGCCTTGCTGACATAGTAATTAAAGTGAACAGCACTATCTTCCACATTGAGATCCACTGGAGCTCATAGCAGCAGCCAAGGAGGTTACAGGTTATGTGCCCTTGTGTCTCTCTGTGTGTGTCTGGGTGTCTGTGTGTCTCAGTGTGTCATGTGTGTCTGTATGTGTCTGTATGTGTGTGCACAGGCTGTATCAGGCATCCCTGAGTGGGAGGGAATATTTCCAGCCTACCCAAGACTAGAAACCTAATTTGTGGAGCCCAGGACAAAATAGAAATTCACCATGTTCAAAAAATAATTAAGAATTTCAAGATGGTGACAACAGAGCATTAAGCCAAGTCTAGGGCCCTTCTGAGCACATAGGCCTGTGCAGCTACACAAATTGCATATCCATGAAGCTGGTCCTGACAGTAGGAATAATTCTGGAAAAGAAACTTTGGATCAGATATAAAGCTCTCCATCAGCATCACAGCTAATAATTTTTGAGCACTTCCTATGTACCAGGAATTGTTCTAAGTACTTTACACAAACTAACCACACTTATTTCTCACAATAAGTCTATGAGATAAGAAGCCCTATTTTCCCCATTTTATGTTGAAGAATCTGAGCTGTCCAAGGTTCATGCAGCTTATAAGTGGGAAAGCTGAGATTCGAACCCACAGAATCCAGCTCTCTTAACCACCTTCTCACCATTTAGTCAATGTATCTGCCATCTTATGTTTCTCTTATTCTGACAAGTCTCTCACCCTTATTTTCTGAGGTTGAATCCCCTCACAATCATGAAATGTCTGAATTCAAATATCCACTTTGTAGGTTGCTACATATGTGCCCTTGTACAAGTTATTATTATTTTGTGAACTTTGAACACTCTAAGTCCACATTTTATAATTTGAATAAAAGGGGTTAAATACTATCTATCTTACAGTGTTGTTGTGAGCACTTATTGAGGTAACTGAAGTGTCAGGTGCATAGGAAATACTAATAAACATTAGCTGCTGCAATTATTCTTACTATTACTATTTGCATTGCCCTGGCTGGTTTAGCTCAGTGGATTGAGCGTCGGCCTGCGAGCTAAGTGTCGCTGGTTCGATCTTCCAGTCAGGGTACATCAGAGAAGGAAAACTCTGACTCCAAAAAACCTCCGCTGCCTTGCGGCATACCTCTTCAGGGGAAAGGCTAAGGGAGTAAACCCCGACAGAAAATCCGGAGCCGGAGTCCCTAAGGCGGTTTGACGTTGTAGTCAACACCGGCAACTCCTGCGGCGCACCTGAACCCAAGCTGTATCGACTCCGTCTTTCCCTTGGACCCTTCAGCTGCGAAGAGAGGGGGGGTCTGCTGCATGGGCAACAGCAGACCCTCCATATTACCCTGCCCAGGCTCTGTAGCTTCAGCGTCATCGCAAGATGTCGATTCAACACGGGAGGAGACAGATACCATGTCACTCCCGAGTCGGACTGCACAGCCATTCTTGGCGGTGCAGATAGACTCTGAAGAAGCTACACCATCGTCTCTCGAGACGGACGGCTGCCGACGACGACGACGACGACGACTATTTGCAAACCTTATGCTGAAGATTTCAAGGTAATTGCAGCCACTTGCTCTTTTCTCCCATTTGCTGCAATCTCTAGTAATGAGAAATGATAACCTATTATATTTTGCATGGGAATTTACACATTAACCTAACAATAACACTAGTAATGGTTACCATGTATTGAAACTTGCCATCTACCGGGAACTTTACATAGATTATGTCATCTATTCTTCCAAACCTAATGAAGGGTCTCAAGATAGTTAAATAGGAAAAGAACAGTCTTTTTAACAAGTGGTGTTAGGGTAACTGGATATACATATATTGATGTCCACAAAAAAAGAAAGGTGGACCCCTACCTTATAACATATATAAGAATTCAAAATGGGTTAAACACCTGAATGCAAGAGCTAAACTATAAAACTGTTGGAGGAAACAGGAGAAAATACTCATGGCCTAGGGTTAAGCTATGGTTTCTGAGATGTGACAACAAAAATACAAGCTACAAAAGAAAAAATAGGTCAACTGGACTTCACCAAAATAAAAAGCTTTTGTGCTTCAAAGGACACCATCAAGAAAGTGAAGACAACCCACAGAATGGAAAAAATATTTGCAAATTATATATCTGTTAAGGAACTTGTATCTATACTATATAAAGAACTCTTAAAATTCAACAATAAAAAGACATATAACCCAATAAAAAATTAACAAAACATTTTAATAGACATTTCTGCAAGGAAAATATACAGATGGTGAATAAGCACATGAAAAGATGTTCAACATCTTTTTTTTTAAAGAAAATGCAAATTAAAATGACAATGCAATGCCACTTCACACCCACTAAAATTGCTAAAATCAAAAGGGCAGCAATAACAAGTATTGTTAAGTACATGAAGAAATTGGAATCCTTATTTATTGTTGGTAGGACTGTAAATTGGTACAACTGCTTTGGAAAACAATTAGATCATCAAAAAGTTAAACATAAAGGTTCCATATGATCCAGCAATTTCATTCCTGCTCCCAAGAAAAATGAAGACATATGTCCATACACAACCTTATATATGAACGTTAACAGCGTTATTCATAATAGCCAAAAAAGAAGAAACAATTCAAATGTCTGTCACATATCAGATGACTAGATAAGCAAAATATGCTATATTCATATAGTGGAAGATTGTTTAGTAATAAAAAGAAATGAAGTAATGACGCTGCTACAAAATGAGCGAATCTTAGAAACATTGTGTTAAGTGAAAGAAGACAGTCAGGAAAGACCACTCATCATATGATTTCATTTATATGAAATGTCTAGAATAGACAGATTCATACAGACAGAAAATAAATTAGTGGTTTCCTGGGGAATGGGAGTGACTGCTAATGGTATGGGTTTCTTTGGTAGGTGATGAAAATGGTCTAGAATTAGTGCTGATGGTTGCATACTGTAGATATACTAAAAACCGCTGAAATCACTTTTAAAAAGTGAATTTTAAGATATGTAAATTGTATCTCAACAAAATCGTTCTTAAAGACAAAACTTCCAAAATCTAATAAGATCAGTCTCATTCTTGTTTTGTGGGCAAGGGAGCTGAGGTTCAGAGTGGTTAAGTAACTTGCTCAGGGTCAAAGAGCGAGACAATCAGACTTCTATTTAAACCTCCATGCATCTCATTTGCACCTCTGTGCCTTAACTAACCTGCCTCAGAAGCTTTGGGAGAAAAAAAAAAACCCACCTCAAAAGAAGGCAGAGGCTCTAGCCACAGCTGGCTTAGATCCATCCTCACTTAATTCAATCCTCATTTCCCAAGTCCTTTACTGCCAGGCTGATCCCAGGTCCCAGGCAGATGGGAAGCCTATGAAAGGTCATAAACCTTATGTCTGGGTGACCACCGACCCAGACCGTGGCCCACTGGTTCTGATCAAGAAGCCTATCCCAACAATCAATAGTAATGGCAGAGGTTCAATTCAATAGCTCAAAGATCCCCATCCATCATTGGGACAGCAGAATGACAATACTGGCCTTGCTAGGACCTGGTCTTTCACATTTACAGACTTAATGCAAGTAGATTGTATTTCCATCCTCAATGAGTCTCCATTTTGGAGCACTGAAGCTCCTCCTGAAGTAGTACCCAATATAAACTCCTATTATTTATTATACATTGTATTTACCATGTGCTAAACATCACCTCTCTTTCTCTACTCCCTCCTCTGTGCAATTCTTAAAGGAAAAACTGTGTTCTATTCATTTTTTAAAGTATATTTTATTGATTATGTTGTTATAGTAGTCCCAATTATTTCCCCTATGCTCCCATCCTCCCAGTACCCCTCTTCTCTCCAGCAATCCTACCCCCCTTAGTTCATGTCGACGTGTCATGCATATAAGTTCTTTGGCTTCACCCTTTCCTATATTATTAACTTCCCCCTGCCTATTTTGTAACAACTGATTATGCTTCTTAATCTCTACACCATTTTCCCATTTCTCCCCCTTCCCCCTCCCAGCTGATAACCCTTCAAATGATCTCCATACCTATGATTCTGTTCCTATTCTGGTTTGCTTAGCTGGACTTTGTTTTTATTTTTTAGATTCAGTTTTTGATAGTTGTGAGTTTATTGTCATTTTAATGTTCATAATTTTAATCTTCTTTTTCTTAAGTAAGTTCCTTTGATATTTCATATAATAATAGCTTGGTCATGATGAACTCCTTTAGCTTTACCTTGTCTGGGAAGCACTTCATCTGCCCTTCCATTCTAAATGATAGCTTTGCTGGATAGAGTAATCTTGGTTGTAGGTCCTTGCTTTTCATCACATTGAATACTTCTTGCCAGTCCCTTCTTGCCTACAACGTTTTTTTTGAGAAATCAGCTGATAGTTTTATAGGCACACTTTTGTAGGTAACTCTCTGCTTTCCTCTTGCTGCTTTTAAAGATTCTCTCTTTATCTTTGCCCTTTGGCATTTTAATGATGATGTGTCTTGGTGTGGTCCTCCTTGGCTCTAGCTTGTTTGGGACTCTCTGTGCTTCCTGGACTTGTATGTCTATCTCCTTCACCAAATTTGGGAAGTTTTTCTTCATTATTTTTTCACATAAGCTTTCAATTTCTTGCTCTTCTTCTTCTCCTTCTGGCTCCCCTATGATTCGGATGTTGGCACGTTTAAAGTTGTCACAGAGGTTCCCAAGCCTTTATTTTTTTTCAATTCTTATTTCTTCATTCCATACTGGTTGACTATATTTTTCTTCCTTATGTTCCAAGTCATTGATTTGAACCCCAGTTTCCTTCCCTTCACCATTGGTTTTGTGTGGATTTTCCTTCATTTCATTTAATATAGCCTTCACTTCTTCCCTTATACGTTTGCTGTACTTAAGCATATCTGTCACACTTGTGAGCATCTTTTTCACCTGTGTTTTGAACTCTACATCTGTTAGTTTGGCTATCTCCTCATCACTTACTTCTCCCACTGGAACCTTGATCCATTCCCTCTTTTGGGCCAAACCTCTCTGTCTCCTCATCTTGACAGGCTCCTGTCTTTGTTTGCCTCTGTGTCTTAGGTAGAGGTGTCACACTTGTTACATTGTAAGGGGCGGAGCCTTAGGTATTTGTCAGTACAAGTGACCCATTTCACCATGTTGTGTCGCTGTATGGTGGGGAGGGGACTGAGAGGGAACAATGCCACTTGCTCAGGACTCGCCCCTTTTCCAGGCACTTCTCCCACTTCCATATGGTACTGACACCTCTCTAGCTGTTGCCCTGGCCGTCGTTCCCAGAGTGGGTGGGTCTGCGGACGTTCTAGGACTGTGGGGGCCCTTTAAACAAGTGGACTCTGCTGAGAGACCGGCAGTTTATTCCTCCACCCCAACCCCTACTGGTTTTCACAGTCAGAAGCAATGAGGCTTTATTTTTCCCAGCACTGGGACCATAAGCTGTGCGATCTGGTCTGGTGCTAGGAGCGCTACCCAGGTGTCCCACCCTACTTTTTAAAATGTGTGACTGTGCTTTCTGCTGCCTGGCCACAGCCATTGCTATCACCACTGCCACCTCCACACTACATCCTCTCTGCTCCAGCTCCACCCCTCCTTCCTGTCTGGATGAGTATATCTCTTTTATATCTTTGTTTGTTTGACTTCCATGCAGCTTGATTTTCTAGAACTTGTGGTTGTCTCCAGTTTTGAGGTAGTTGTATTCCTTCTTAGTTGTTTAGGGAGACACAGCGTGTCTGTCTAAGCCTCCATCTTAGCTGCAAGTCCTATGTTCTATTTATTTTTAAGTTTCCCACACTATGGAAACTTCCCATCACTTTTAACAAATATTCTACTATTTTCTGAGTGTATAATGTATGCCAGGCTCTGGGCTTAAGTTTTGTGAGCCTGATTATATTTTGATTCTCCTAACAATCCTATGAGGTAGAGGCTATCCCAATCCCAACTTCACAACTAATTATTGGCAGCCCAATACATCTATTTGAATTTCTCTAGAATTTATTCTTTGTCGGTGTAAATATTCTTCTTCCTGGCTCATGCTGGTAAAGACATGGGATATGTTGTCATTGACTTAGGTCTTGCTGTATACACCTGGCAAATAGAGAGGTCAGGCTAAGTGATGTCTACTGGAACATAACCAATGAACAGCACTCTCTTGGATTTGATTGTAAACACCATATCAGGGGTCAGCTACCTAAATTCCAATCTGTCCATTCAGAAAGCAACTTTATACAATTGTGTACTTGAGAATGACCTTTGTTAAAATGTATATTACTATACTAAAGCAAAATGAGAAATAATGTGTTTTTAAAGTCCAAGTAATTTAATTGGATGTCTTTTTTTTTTTAGTAGAGATTGGAATGCTTTCCTACTATTTGGGGTCTCATTTTCCTGACTAAGGACTATGGCACCCACAGTCTGACAGCTGGTAACAATTTTCTAGAGTTTAAGAGATCACCTTCAGTGACTAAGGCAAGTCAGAAGAAAATGGGATAAATGTTCTTCTAGTCACAATTGGACAGTTGAAGAATCTGAGACATTTTACTTACATCCCAAACATTCAATGTTTAAAATCAACTACCTAGTTCACAATCCATAAGCCAGGACTTGAAATCACTTCAAGTTCTTTGTTTGTGATGTCAGTCATGGACAAGATTCTCACACTTTTATCATCTCTCCACAGCACTGACAAAGGTCCATTTTATGGGGCATTGCACTGTCCACTTCACACTCAAGGACAGAATTTAAGACATCACTTTTCTCTGGCATATACATAAGAATAACTGAGTAAGGCTTACACTATCCCCATGGCCACCTTCCGCTGTCTCAGCCCAACGCTCCCTCTCAGATGACCATGTGCACCCAGAGTAATCAGGCCCCCGAGGCTTTGAAGTTCCTGCCTATTCCTACCTCACCTTACCAAAAGCTGGAAAGTTCAGTTCTCTTGGTGTGGTAATGGCTTTTGGGGGGGAAATGAGGTTTGAAGTTTCTATTTTTGTGTCAGTTTGGGCTTAAGATATGTATTTCTGTTGCTTAAGATATGTATTTCATTTGGCAGAAGGAGGTTTATGAAATGAAACTTTTTTCCTTCAATCATTCCCCTCTTTTCTTGGATTTGGACTGTCTTCCACCTCCTGGTGCTCCATCTTTCCTAATCTCCCTGCACCCCAAGAACTCAGCAACCTCACATTACCAGCTGGGGAGGAAGGAAGAGAATGTTTGATGTCAGTCAAGACCAGAGCAGTCTGGGTTAGTTTGGAGAAGCCACATGCCAGAAAAAGGTCCACCAGGTCTTTTTGGATATGAAGAAAATTGTCCAGAACCCACCTCACCCATTGTGACCTTTAAAAACCCAAAGCTTTTCTCCAGATTTCTGCTTATTCCAAGGGCCACTCCTCAAGCAAGGTCTTTGGCTCCAACTTCTTAACCAGCCACCTCTGTCCCACACACATCAACACTGGTATGGAATCCATTGTCTTCTTCATTTTTTCTTTTCAAAATGTAAAAGTCCTTCACCTAACTCATGCACATGTTTATAAACTTACAGAAATGTCCCTGGCAGGGACATTTCGCCCACCTCTGCTCTTCTTCACCTCAGTCCTCAATTCCACTCACCTAGCTCCAAATTCTTCTCCACATATTGCACACAGAAGCTTTCCTTCTCCCTGGAGCCTACGGGCCAGTCCAGACACCTCTTCCCAAGCACCCATTAAGGCATCTTTTTAATAAAAGACTCCTCCATTCAAAGAAATTATACTGCCAATTTTTAGAATAATAAAATTTCCTCTGCCCTGTAACCCTGGGAAGCCCTGGAATTGTTCAGAAAATGGAAAGAGTTATGTTCTGCTGAGATGCTTTTGGGAGCAAAGATGAAATTAGGTAATAGGAAGGAAAGGCAGGCAGGGACTAAACAGGTATAATAGATTAAGACTTGGGCTGTACAGATGCCAAATAAGGAATGGGGGCGGGGAGAGAGAGGGAGGACTGCGGAGATTGAGGAGTGTTCATGGGGAAGAAAAATTCGTGGTTGGAAGTCTGCAGGAAAACCATGGTGACAAAAACTCAAGGAAAGAACAGCAGTGGAATCCCTCACTGGAGCTAGACTGTCCTGGAACTATCTCCCAGCTCTATGGAACCTCACTCCCAATAGGAATCTGAGCCTCTCAGAATGTCTTGCCCTTCACTCCTGAGCCATGGGCAGGCCCTGATAAAGAAATGAGGCATTTGACAGCTCAGCCTCTGAACTTGGGGATCCTTGAGTCTTACAAAAGACTTCAGAGTACCATACTCTTGCTTTCCTGAAGACTCATGAGCTGATCTCAGAAATACTTGTGTTCCCTCATTGTAGGTGGAAAGTGTATTGAGTTTAAATCCCGATTGAGTAATTAACTAGCTGTGTGACCACAGGCAATTGTTTGAGTCTCTTTCTTAGCCAATCAAATAGAGACAGTAACACCTGCCTTATAGGGCTCTTATGAGAACTAGGGACAATCTATAAAAAGCACAGGGTCTGACACATGGTGGGTGCTTAGTAAAGGGCAGCTAATTATGTCTATAAATGTCTATGAGTCATCTATTTTTAATTTTCTAATTACCATTGCAAACAATAATACATGTGATATGTCTCCTTAATTTTGTTGTAGGTTTTATTGAACTATGATCAGTGGTGTGTTGATAAATATATACCACTGATTACAGTCAAATTACAACTGGGTTGGTGGAGGAGAAGAGGGCAGCCTGATTTGTAGCATGTGTTAACTTTCACGATGTCAATACTCCCACCATGGCCACTTTCAAACTCCCAATGTGACGTCACTGCACATGGAGTTGAGCAGAGATGGGGCAATCAAGAGTCATGTGAGGGGCTCCAGCACAATCCTGACTATCATGTTCAAACCTGTTAAGATGTACTCACGTATCACATAGTGATGCTCACAAATTACAGCCACATACTTACAACAACAGCAACGGCAACAACAAAAGAAGAAATATTCTATAAGAATCCCACTAAATCTAAAATAGCTTCTTGATAGGAAGCAGGGATTGTTCCTCTAAATCCAAACATTCCCCCAATTCCACACTCTGCCACTTATTGTCGTCATTTGTCTTTCCTGGTTCTTAAAGAAACAAACAACTAAGGGATTTGTGTGTGTGTGTGCGCGCACGCGTGTGTGCAGTGGCACTGTTTTCCCATCCTCTTCTCTAGCCACATAAAGATGGATTATATTTGAAAATCAGCTTTGACTAAATTAACATCTTCTAATAGCTTGTAATATCAATTTAATGAGAGATAAAATAAAGGAAAATTATATTCTCCTTCATTTAAACACTAAGTCCTTTTAATTGTTTTATTTAGAAAAAAAAACTAATATTCGCCTGTAATTATCAATATATTTTCATCACCCCAGGAAATAAAAAGACTCTTTTCAGGGACATTTTTAACACCTGTAAATCCCCCAGATATTAGAATGAGTTTGTGAGAGCTAGAGAGGAAAAGCACCTGTTTTTTTTTTTTTTTTTTTTTTTTTTTTTTTTTTTTTTTTTTTACTGAGGGTGTGATTATTTTCTTTTTTTTTTTTTTTTACATGCATACTATTTTTTTTCAGATTTAATGTGTTTTATTGATTAAAATATTACATTTGTGCCAATTTCCCTTCCCTCTGCTCCCCTCCACCCGGTGGCCCCCCTCCCTCCAGTTGTCCCCCCCTTTTAGATTATGTCCATTAGTTGTGCATACAGTTCCTCCCAACCTCTCTCCGTCTATTCCATTCCCTCCTACCTTGATCCCCAATTCCTATATCATCTCCCTCCCTTTCCCCATTCCCCCTCCCTGTTGACCTCCCCCCAATATGCTTCCCGTACCCACAGTTCCTTTTCCACTCTCGTTGCCTATTTAGTTTGCCTTTGTTTCATCTCCTTAGCTTCTGTTTTTTAAACCAGTCCCTTTAACATCTCATATAACAGTGGTTTGGATCTAATGAACTCTTTCAGTTTTATTTTGTCCTGGAAACACTTTCTCTGTCCTTCTATTCTGAATGACAATTTCGCTGGATAGAGTATTCGTGGTTGTAGGTTTTGGATTTTCATTACTTTGAATATTTCTTGCCAGTCCCTTCTTGCCTGTAGGGTTTCCCTTGAGAAGTCTGCTGACAGTCTAATTGGGACCCCTTTGTACATAATTCTTTTCTTCTCTCTTGCTGCTTTTAAGATTCTCTCTTTATCTTTAATTTTTGACATTTTGATTATAATGTGTCTTGGAGTGGTTCTCCCTGGGTCCAGTCTCTTGGGAACTCTCCTTGCTTCCTGGACCTGCAAGTCTATTCCCTTCCCCAAGTCTGGGAAGTTCTCCTTTATTATATTTTCACTCAATTTTTCAAGTTCTAGTTCATCTTCCTCATTCTCTGGCAAACCAATGATTCTTATGTTGGGCCTTTTATAGCTGTCCCAGAGGTTTCTGATCCTCTCATTGTTGCTTCCCATTTCCTCTCGCTGCATTGGTTGACTGCTTGTTCCTTCTCCATATTCCAGTTTGTTGAAATGAACTCTGGATTTTTTTTCCTCACCATCTGTCTCGTATGCGGTTTTGTTCCTTTCGTTATGAAAGTTTTTTGCTTCTTTCATATCTTTTTCCTGCTCTTTTGTGAATTCTGTAAGCCACCTGATAACAATGGCCCAGAACTGAGCCTCTGACAGGTTTCTTATCTGTTCATCTGTCAGGTTCTCTATCTGCTGCCTGGTGAGCTGTGTCACCGGTATTTCTATAGTTGTCTGCCACATTTTGACAGATGCGTTTTGTTTTCTTGGGCCGGCTGTCGGGGGCAGTGCCTGTGTACTCGTAATGACCCAGCGACCGGCGCCGTTTGGCGTCACAAGTCAGCGACCGCCGGCGCCTGCCTGTCCGCGACCTATTTCGCAGCCCTGTGGTGCTTTCTGTGGGGGCGGGGGTCCAAGATGGATTCACACAGTTATTCAGCTAGGAGACCGGGATCCGTCCTCCTGCCCCCCTGGGCCTCACTGTTCAAGGCGATGCGGTAGCCGCTCTCCCCAGCGCTGGGGTCGCGCACTGCCAGGGGCTTGACTGCCGCCGGGATTTTTCGCCGCCCCGCCGCTGTCTCAGGTGCGACCGCAAACAGCGCTGCCCTCTTTAACTCTTACCTGCCCAAATGGCACCGCTGGTTTATAACTTCATATGTTGGGCTTCCGTGTAGTTTTATTTTCTGGAGTTTCTAGTTATCCTTTGTTTTGAAGTAGTTGTATTCCTCTCTAGTTGTAGAGGGAGACCTAGCGTGTCCGTCTAAGCCTCCATCTTGGCCGGAAGTCCCCGAAAAGCACTTGTTTTATAGCCTCACAGTTTCTCAGTTTCCTTTTTACTTTTTAAATCCTTTCATTGTATTTTTTATTAGGACTGAATAAATAATATTTGAATTAAAAATCCCTACTGTATGATTATACTCAGCATCCTTGCTACCAGAGTCCCAGATTCAACATTTAATGAAAATATATCTAGTTTTCAATGTAGAAATCGAAATGGTCATATACAGAACTAGAGGGAGCCCTAAAGGTCATCTCATTCCAATTTTTACTATGCAAAGATGCAAAATGAGGTCCAGAATAAAACCATGATTTGTCCACATGAGGTTGTATGGATGTTCACATAACTCTAGACTGCCACAGCCACCCCAGCGTTCCATGAGCTCATCCCCTTATACACACATACATACATACACACACACATGTGCACACACTAGGTGGGATGTACAGTAACAAAATTCAGAAGAAACTAAAACATGGATATGCCAAAAATACAAAATTAAGAATATTCATAATCATTTATTTATTCAAAAAATATTTATTGGACACCTACTATATACTAGGTATGGCCATTTTTATACAATATATTTTTAAGCTTATGATCAATACTCTTTTCCTTAAGCTCCTACACTGTTAGTATAACATGGAGCTCTCTCAAATGAAAATAAAGAAATCACTTGTAGAGTCACCCATTGTGTTCACCAGAAACTTGACCACAAGAAATCATGAGGTTCAGATTTACATCAATATCAAAACCTGGGATTTTTGTTCTCTGCAGTTTATTTAATTCTGGACTTTATAAAAACAACAGAGGATTTTTTGAAAAGATAAAGCCCTTACTGTGGAAGAAGAACACCCTATGGTTTGCAAGGCAGTCAACTGAAGCATGATTATAAACAATGAATTGTTAAGTTTTTCCCCCTACATCATGCCACCAATGGAAAAGAAATGATTTCTTGAACTAGACACTTCTAGGAACACATGCAGCTTCAGCACATACCTGCTGGTAGAACCTCAGAAGTTCATTCCATTCTTCAAAGCCTCAGTTTCCTCCTCTGAAAAAAGGAGGAATAATCCCACTTTGCCAAAGTCTTGTCAGGAGATAAAACATAACCACATATATAAAGCTTTCAGCACAGCACACCACAGGATGATCACCCTGCACACCTGAGCTCTCTTTTCCTTTCATTCCCTACTTCCCAGATGGAAGAGGAGCGGACAGGAGAAAGAAAATTTAGGGGGGTGAACAGGAGGAGAGGATGGATACAAAAATAAACTGGTAGGGAAGTGGGAAAAATGGCTTAGATATGTGGCCCAAAGAATAAGAAAGGGAGAAACTGATGGTGAAGAGCAAGCAGTACTCTAAGAGCTTTCCTTAGGTGATGTTAACATCCAGCAATTTCAGAAGGTGACCCTGGGATTCTTCAGGCCTTCTCTGACCTAATCTTGAAGATCATATAGCATCACTTACATTATATCCTGTTGGTTCTAAGCAAGTCATAAGGACAACCCAGATTTAAAGGATTCAAAGGAAGTCAGAGCACAAAGTCAAAATTTAGAAGACATGTGCAATGAGGATGTCATTGCAGAATTCGGTCTATAATTGGGGACTTGGGACAAAAATTGCTGATTGTCTCTCCATAGTAAGGTACTTGAAACAACCAATCACAGCTTTAAGGCCAAAAGTGCCTCTGTCACTATTAAGAGAGTATTTGTCCTGATGTGAAGTTATTTGTTTAGTTTGTTCAATCCCAGAATGTCTACTTCCTGCCATCCCAATCATAGGTTAGTGGATGACTCTGGCAGGACCAGTAGAGTAGCAATTGGAGACATCAATCTATAGAGGGTTCTAAAATAACACTTGAACCTAAAAAAATATTCTGGAAATGTGATGATATGGAGAAAATCTATCAGAAGTCCTCTAAGGAAACATGCTGTGTGTGTATCATTGGGACAACTAACGCAATAAGGTCCCAGAGGTGGCAAACTATACTCAAAAAGAGGCATGCTTACGTAACAACAGAGTGTCACTGAAATGGCTTCTCAGGAGGGTTGGCCAAGCCAACTGAGAACTTTTGCTTTTCTGGGTGAGTTGTGCAAGTCTGGGGCCAGAGCTGAATAGCCTGTGAGAACAGAAAAAAGGCAGGTGCTGCCACTAGGGGCCTTCATCTCTTTTCATCCCTCGGCCTCTCCTTCAAGGAGGTCGTCGTCGTCGGCAGCCGTCCGTCTCAAGAGACGATGGTGTAGCTTCTTAAGAGTATCTGCACCGCCGAGAATGGTTGTGCAGTCCGACTCGGGAGTGACACGGTATCTGTCTCCTCCCGTGTTGAATCGACATCTTGCGATGACGCTGGAGTGTCCTCTCCAGTGAAGCTGAAGCTACAGAGCCTGGGCAGGATGATATGGAGGGTCTGCTGTTGCCCATGCAGCAGACCCCCCCTCTCTTCGCAGCTGAAGGGTCCAAGGGAAAGACGGAGTCAATACAGCTTGGCTTCAGGTGCGCCGCAGGAGTTGCCGGTGTTGACTACAACGTCAAACCGCCTTAGGGACTCCGGCTCCGGATTTTCTGTCGGGGTTTACTCCCTTAGCCTTTCCCCTGAAGAGGTATGCCGCAAGGCAGCGGAGGTTTTTTTTTGGAGTCAGAGTTTTCCTTCTCTGATGTGCCCTGACTGGAATATTGAACCAGCGACACCTAGCTCGCAGGCCGACGCTCAATCCACTGAGCCAAACCAGTCAGGGCCATTCAAGGAGGTATTACACAGATAATTAAAAGCTAATATGTCACTATATTTGCCTTGGACTCTAGACCCGGTATTCTAGGCATCAAATCTCCCCCCAAGGAATCCTTGGATTAAGGTTGGGTGATGGAACTGGTACTGGAACAATGGCCTTGAGACTCAGGGCAGTTCTGCCTCCTCAAGACTTTGCTCTTATAGTTTACTCTGCACACTGAAAGCTTTCATCCAATCTTGACCTATTTTGTTTAAATTTGTAAAATAGGAACTATAATAATAAGCCCCACCATAGAGTTGTTGTTTGGATTAGATTAGACAATGCACAACAGCAGTCACTGAATACTAGAAATCACGTTGTTGTTGTTGGCACAGCAGTGGGTGCTGTTTTCATCTCTCCTCCTGAGCACTTGCCTCACCAGCCACAGGACAGTTTCAGAATGGCAGAGGCTTGAACAGTGCCACCTTACCATTGCAAATCTCTCCCTGGCTACAAGGAGTTTGGCTAATAGCTCTTGAATTAAATAAAACACAAAAGAAAATCTACCATTAGAACACATAGTACTTGATGCTGCAGGGTAGGGAGCTCGCATTCTCCCAGAACCATTCCTTCTACCTTGGCAACAGACGCATTTTCAAATAAAGATACATTCCAGTAGGGGCAATGCCCAGACTAGGTTGTGACAAAGCTACCAGCCAAGCCAGTGGAGTTATTAGGGATGGTCTTTTAAGGAGAGAACTAAACATTAATTAAATGCTGTGCTTGAAGCAATTTGGGGCAAACCACCTAATTTCAAATTCCTGAATGTATTCAGAAGTCAAACCACCCCTTCTTAGGAAGGGTGAGATGGAACAAAAGGCCCCCCTGAAGATGATTCAGAGAAGATGTCTCCCCACCCCTGCATCTTCTGCTTGTTCTTTCCTTTGCAGATGTAAACACGCCACAAAATGGGGCGAAATGTTTATGAACCGGCTTTGCAGCTGCTTCATTACTCTGCTAATATCAACATTAATTTCTGTAGGCTTCCTTTTTCAGAGCATCAGGCTAGAGGTGCAATTATTACACACCCTGTTGTTTGGTGAGGGAATTTGTGAGCCTGCTCCTAAGGCACCTCCTCTGCTACTTCCCCTGTGGCACCGTGCAAAAATTTGGTTCAAGCCTAAAAGAGCAGGGAGAGGGGCGGGGAAGCAAAGTCAAGCCACTTCTCTCACCCAGGCCAAATCACTAAGGCTGAAAAGCAAGTATCTGGGTATTATGCGCCTGCCTCTCTGGTGTTCGCCGTCAATTTCCCACTTGGCCACATGTGCACATTTAATTAATGTTCTGCTCATCACCTCCTGCAAATCATTAATAATGATGCTCTGTAGATACCGGCCCATCTCAGAACCTGCCAGAAGCCTGCTACTGCCCACTGTCTCCCAGTCAGTCCACTGCCGACCACCGGCTGCGCTGGTGGCCTTTCAGCCAGGTTTCAATTTATGAGACAGACAGAGCTTAGAACCAGCTCTGCTAAATTCATCTTTCAAGCAAGATTTCTGGATATATCCATTTCATTTCCTTCACCCACTAATGTTGTGGAGGGTTGTTTTTTTTTTAATTCTATTAAAAATGCAATTAAATTTGTCTCATGGAATTTGCTCTTTAAAAATCCAGACAGCTGCTTGCTCATGGTGGCATTATGCTGTTGATTCTTACGCATTTTTTTTCTTCATCTCCATTCCATTACTTTACTGAGGATTAAAGACAGGCTTACCAGATGGCAAATGCCAAGATCTCTTTCCACCCCCACCTCCCATTCGGAAGACTGGGATCATATCAGCCATAATAGACAGCCCAGCTTCCTCTATGCAGCCCTTGGAAGAGACAGCAATTGTTTCATTTAAATTCATTAGCTAATGCCCAAAACACAATTAAGGGGCAGAAGGTTAGGAATGAGAAAACCTAAGTACTGCTCACAGTAACTTCCTGAGAATGCTGCAAAAATGTCTCCCTCTCCCCCGTGCCTCAGTTTCTTCATCTCTTCCATATCGCTTACTTCCTTAGCCACTTCTCAGCCATAAAGCATTCATTAGGCTGGGAAGCAAATGAGGTAATGTCTGTGGTGAGATGGCTTATGCATTTCCAAAGAAAGACACCATATAAAAAGCATTCTGATTGCTAGCAGTCAGGGATGCTGAGGATTTGGCCTGGCTGGCTTTATAAACTATTTAACTGTCTGCTTCTTGCAAAAACTATTTTTATCAGTTAATTACACATTTTTCTTATTAAATAACAATGTCAAAGCACTTCTTGCTCATTTTCTTGCCATGATTAATTTAATCTGCCTCTCTTTATTAAAAGTCCAGTTTTCGTCCTCTCATGTTATCCATCCTGATAGACTAGTGAAAGCTCCATGACTGTTGGGCAACTTTGATTAACATTAACCCATTCTACTTCCATTCTCTTCTTTTTCCCAAATCCCTGAATAATCTTTTTCTCAGAGGAATATGTGTCTCATGTCTAAGGTGCTTCCAACTGTACAGAACAGATCTTGCCCTGGAGAATGGCTTCCCTTCTCCTCTCCTTTCTTGGGCCCTCCACCAACAGATAAATTCTATGAGGTAGATCAGATTTAAAGGCAGCCCTGGGTCATATCTTGCCTAAAGAGGAGACAAAGGAGTCCAAGAGAGAGCACTGGTGATGTTCAATTTCAAAACAGGCACACATAATGTGACCAGAATTTGAGGAAAAAGTCTAAGAACAGAAAAACCAATGCCAGTGGCATTCGGTGCACTGTGGGACTCTTTTCTAATATTATTGATTATTATTATTTATTATAATTAGCAATATTAATAAGATTATTATGATTACATGCTTAATGCCTTGACATGGAAAGGAAACATAAGGCATTTTTATGTGGTTCATGCTATTGCTTGAACCCACAGAGAAACCAGAGCTTTGAGGAAAAAAGACACAATTTATGAGGCAAAGTAGTTATCCCCAACAATTATAAGAATGGTGACAGAAAAAGTAATTTTATGTGCGTCTTTTTTACTTATTCCTTTTGCTAGCTAGGCAGCCTCTAAAATGTCAATTTGTTGATCTTCACTTCTATATGTAATGCCCTCCTTTTGAGTGTGGGCTGGACTTATTGAGCCACTCGTAATGACTGGAATACTGTAAATGATGGGATGTCACTTTCAAGATTGAGTCACAGAAACTGTCTTTCTTAGATACCTTCTCTCACTTGCTCACACATTATATGGAGAGCCAGCCACATGAGGAGTGCGCTCCTATGATGAGGCACAGGTGACAAGCACTTGAGACACAGTCAGTGAAAAACTGAAGCCCTCAAGCCTATGGTTCCTGAGGAAAAGACCCTCTATTAACCACAAGTGAGGGTGGAAGCAGATCCTTCCCCAATCAAGACTACAAATTAGATTGTAGTCCCAGCAGACAGCTTGATGGCAACCACATGAGAGATTCTCAGACAGTAACATTCAGCTAATCTACACCCATATTCCCATATCTCACAAAACTTTGAGATGGTAAACGATTGGGTTTCTTTTAAAGACACTACATTGTGAGGTAATTTGTTACTCAGCAACTGATAACTAATACATGACTCTTCCCCACAGTAAAATTAATCCAGAAATAACATGACATATTACAACGATGGAGAAAAAAGTGCACTGCTTCTCTACCTTTTGCCCTTGAAATTATTAATCAGCCAACGCCCCTTTTCTTGCTGGATGTGATCTTAACATCTTCTCAACACAACTCTCTAAGCAGCCATTCTCAATTCATTGGTTTGGCAGATGAGAGAAAATATATTTGACGTCGCCTGAAGAGTGTAAAGAGAAGATTTGGAGTTGCAAGACATGATTTTTAGTCCTGGATGGGTGGCTCAGTTGGTTGGAACATTGTCCCATACACAAAAATGTTGCAAGCTCGATTCTCAGTCAGGGCACCTACCTAGGTTGTGTGTTCAAGCCCCAGTCGGGGTATGTATGGGAGGCAACTGATCAATGTTTCCCTCTCGCTTCAGTGTTTCTCTCTTTCTCTTTTCCTCTCTCTCTAAAATCAATAAAATCAATAAACACATCTTCTAGTGAGGATTTTAAACAAAGATCTAACATCTACTTACAAGCCAAGAGTCTCTGGGCAAATCATTTATACTCTTTAAGCATCATTTTCCTCTTCAATAAAATGGATGTAATCTGTTTGTATGCTCTGAGGTGCAAGAAACTGAATAATCAACTAAATAGCCTAAAGTAAATTTCTCCTTTTTCCAGTTGGCCTTATTTAGTATATTGGGATCTCCCCTCTTGGTCACAAGATGGTTATGGCAGCTCCAAGCCTCACATCCTCCAAAACGATGCCCCTAGACATAAAATGGAAGCATCCTGTGTTCTGGTCTATAAGGGAGGAAAATTTCCCAAAAATATCCCCTGCAGAATTCTCTAGACATCATATTGAGCAGACCTGGCTTATATGCCTCTCCCTAAGGTAATCACTGGCTGAGGGTATTTAGATGGCTATGATCAGCTAAGAACACCACCATTTCACCCCTGAGGCTCTGATGGGCCTAGCTGTCCCTGAGGTTGATGGTCATGCAGAGAAGAGCTGGCAAAATCTGAGCATCTGGGCACATAAAATAAGGGGGTGGAGAGGGGCAGGTGTTGTTATTGGGTAAATATGTTAGTCCACATAAGCCAGGTTATGTTGGAGTATAACAACATATATAATGGCCTAACCCAACAAAATCGTATTTCTTATTCATACCACATGCCCAGCACAAGTCAGTCAGAGCCAGGCTGACAGAGGCTCTGCCTCATCAGCACCGGGCTTCAGGATTGGCTGTAGCAGCCCATAAAAGCAGGAGAGGCCTTTCTTGCTATGTCACTTTCACTCACATTCCTTTGGCCAGAACCAGACAATGACCCCACTTAACTGCATGGGGGCTGGAAAGTGTATTTTTCCATGTACCGGAAGGAGGAAAATGGAACAGGAATGGCTTTGACCCCAGCAGGCAAACAAGACTGTCTGCAATAAAGCCTTATCTCCTCTTAGGGTTTTACGAGGTTCAAACAAGCTAATGTATTTATTCGTTTCTCATCCATTAAGCACATAAGACCTACCAAGCACTAGGCTGGGAGAGATCAATAATACATAGTCACCACCCTCCTCACGGAAATATCCATGAGAGGTGATCAAACATCCGAATACCGTCAAAGTTTGTTTGCCCTTTTCTTTCCCTTCCAAGTCCTGAGTGCTCCCATTGTTGGTTGCAAAGTCTTTTCAATGCTCTCAAGACAGGTCATGATCAGAAAGGACAGGGGACTAATCTGGAACATCACATTGTCTAGGGAGATACAGAAATTATCAAGAGAACTCTGTAGGCAACCCCAAGATGTCATCTTTTCCTTGTGCTCCCTCAGCTCAATATTAGAATAATGAGCTATTATCTTGTTGTTGTTGTTGTTTTCCCAAATCCCCAGTTGCTTCATGAGAGAGAAGACATTCCTGCTTGAGTCAATTTTAAAAGCTCCTTCACCTCCTATAACCAACATTATTATTGCTGGCTTCACTTCCCTCACAAGTCAGCTTCTTAAAAAAGGTGTCATGATATTGTAAGGGTTGGCTGTCCTGTAGTTACCCCAAAATTTTAGTGGCTTCATGTAAACTGTTTAGTAGACTGCCCACTCAATTCCATTCTCTACAGAGGGTCTTCTGCACAGGGACATCAGAGACCCAAGTTGGTGGTGGCTTTGTGTTTTCTGCTGTGGTTTCTAGGGTTTTCCTAGAAACCAGGGACGAAAGATCATGGACAGTGCACAAAGGAAATTTTTAGTGGGCAGGGCCTGGAAACAGCATTCCTCACTTCTGCCCATGCATCACTGTAGAGCACTCAGTCAGTGACCACACTTAACTGTAAGGGAGGCAGGGAAATGTAATTTAATTGCATGCCCAGGAAGAAAGCAAGACATTTTGGTGGACAGCTAACAGTCTCTTCACACTCACCCACACAACTTTCTATTTTTCAACTTGGCAAAAGCTAAGATCATGGAGTATTTCTACATAATAAGGTACTCTTTGGCCTGCCCAGGCAAAGATCATCTGGAGGCAATTCATAAATATCCTACTGTAATTAATGGGCAAAGACCCAACCCACTGCCCATTTTTTCCTACCGTATCCATCCACCAAAAATTGTTTTTCTTTTAATTTTAGATCAAGGGGAAGGAAGGGAGAAAGAGAGTGAGAGAAACATCAATGTGAGAGGAACATCAGTTGGCCGCCTTCCATATGTGCCCTGACTGGGGACTGAATCTACAACCCAGGCATTTGCCCTGACCTGGAATCAAACCGGCAACATTTCAGTTTTGCAGGACAATGCCCAACCAACTGAGCCACACTTGCCATGACTCTCTACCAAAATTCTTGATCAGGTCCTCCAAGTCAAGGCAGATGATCTTAAGAATATGAAGTAATCTGAAAAGTGATCATTTCCAATATAGGGACAAACCAACAAATGCTTCCAGTGAAAGAATCATTCTTTTCCAAGTAGTAACCAAGAGAGAAAACCTGAGGAGAAAGGTGCTCTTCTAAGCATCTTCCTTTTATGCATTCACTAGACAAATAATTATTGAATACCCAGTGTGTGCCAGGTTGAGTACCTAGTGTGTGCCAGGCACTAAATGTCAGATACTGGCGATACACCAATGAGTCATACCAACATTATCCCCTGGACCTTCTGGTCTAGATTTTTTTTTTTTTTTAAGTATACAGGAGTATAAAGTAAGTACATGCTGTGATAAGTAAACGTAAAAGAAAGAATGGGGGAAAGTCAGAGGTAGGAGGGATGACATGTAAGTTAAGATCTGAGGGATAAGGTAGTAGCCATGCAGACCGTGGAGCAGGAGGCAAGTGCTAGAAGTAGAGGGCACAGTATATGCACAGGCCATGAGAAGGGAAAGGGCTTGTCATGAATGAGGATCAGACAAGTTGCCAGTATGGCTGAAGATGAAGGAAGAGCTGGTGGGAGATGAGATTGGAGCAGCGGGTGGAGGCCAGATCATGAAGAGCTTTGTCACTCATGATGAGGAATATGAATTTGAATATAAATAAAATGAGAAGCCATCTGGGGCTTTAAGTGATAGAGGAATGTGATTCCACTTTGCATTAGTCTGCTAGGGCTACCATAACAAAGAACCACAGACTGAGTGGCTTACACACAGAAACATATTGTCTCACAGTTCTGGAGGCTAGATGTCTGAGGTAAAGCTACCAATGGGATTGGTTCCTTCTGAGAGCTGTGAGGGAAAATCTATTCCATGCCTCTCCCCTAGCTTCTGAAGATTTGCTGACAACCTTTAGCATTCTTTAGAGATGGTGTTCTCCCTGTGTCTTTACATTGTCTTCCCTCGGTATGTCTCTCTTTCTCTCCAAGTGTCATTCTTACTGACTAGGCATCCTCTCTGCTCCAGTATGACCTCATTTTAACTAATTACATCTGCAATTACTCTACTTCCAAATAAGATCACATTCTGAGGTACTGGGAGTTAAGACTTCAACATATGCATGGTGGGAGGGGGCACAATTCAACGCATAACACATATGTTTTAAGATCACTTTCTACTTGATATGAATGGGGAGAAGGGGTGGTTAGAGTAGGGAGGAGAGGTAAGTTGAAAGGCTGGTGTCATTGTTGTCAAGATGAGAGACGATGTTTGCCTAGGCTAGGTGTCCAAGAAGATTTAAGATATATTTTGTTGCTAAAAATAGCATGACTGCTGATAGATTTTATTTTATGGGTGAGGGAAAAGGGTGCATCAGGGATGACTCTTAAGTTTCTGGCTTGAGTGAGAAGATGCTGATGCAATTTATGAAATTAGGAGGAATGGGGAATAGAGACATGTTTTAGGGTAGAGAAATACTTAAGCAGACAGACCAAGTAGACAATTGCATTTAAGAATCTGGAGGTCAAAGGAGAAGTCTGTGCTAGAGATATGAAGGTGGAGTCCTCAGCACATAGAGGATTTAAAATCACTCAGAATGACTGAAGTATGGAGTTCCCTTCTCCCAGCACATCTTGCTCCATAGCCAGCTCCAGAAGTACTCATCTTTTATGTTGGCATCTCCATGGAGCACCTGCAGGAGGTTTTGAACTGAAGGCTCAGAGGTTTTGTTGCTCCTTCCCAAGGGAGGCAGAGAGATGAGAAGCCTGACTGTTTAATGTGCCAACCCCTGATCATTCCACCTCAGTCTGTACAGAGATTTTGTGGGTCCTTGGCTTCTGGAGAAGATGAAGATCATGTTCTTAGTTCTCTCCCAGGTTTGTACAAAGTGTTCACCATTTACACCAAGAACACCAACACAGCCCAATGCACATACATGTCCACCTAAATCACATGAACATTTGTGAACACGCATTCACACACCCCATCCCTTCAACAGAAGTGACCTAAACTTTGTGAGGTTCGCATGTCCCCAGAGATGATCTCATTTGCCTGCTTCAAAAGCGCTTTGGTCTGCACAGCCTGTAGCAGCAAATTTACACTTCAAAAAGCAGACAGCTTTTTCCACATCTTATTCACTTAATGAGTGAGAATGTAAAATTAGTTCCGTTGCTGATGAGGACCTTGAGCCAAATGAAAAGTGTTCATTTGTCAGCACAGACTTACAGCCTGAGACATGATTATATAGCTAATCCAATAATGGGTTTTGATGCTGAGCATTTATTTATATACAGTATGTCTTGTTATCTGTTGATAATCAGGACCTACAATTTACTCTTTCTGGTGCGTGTAGTGTGAAATAGCAACATCTTCCAGACATATTGCATTTAAGTACCAACATGCAAATACATACAAAAAGTATCATCAGCAGCAAAATATTATATTTGTTTTATTTTAAAAAAGAAAAGAGAACCACTGCTTGAATTCAGGCTTTTATATTTTTAAGTATAAATAGTAAATAACATATGAGGTCTTTCTTAGGACTCTATAAGGGTTTTTTTTTTTTTTAATGAAAACAAGATTTCCTATCACCTTGAGCCACCCTAATCAAGTGACTTCTTGTTCTCTAAAAATTCTATGTTCAGGTTAAATCACACACATATTTTTATATATAATGATATATACCAAAAAACTACATGGTGAAAATCTTCGCAATTTCACCACCTAACTCTCTGGCTACCTGGATCTTAACAAACGCTCTGCTGGTTGCAGAGATGCGCATTATCACTGTGTGGGTATGAAAACTGTAATAATTATATCAGACAAAACCTTTTCTTAAAAATAGTAACTTAAAATTAAATATAAAACCACCACATTTCTCTAAACTTTTTCAGGGACTACATACTGCTACATTATATTGTTTCTCACCCTGTGGATGAGCATAGATGTCTGTCACTAAAGCATAGGGATACTTTTGGCCTAATATAAACATAAAATGCATAAACTTCAACACGTAAAACAAGCAGGCATTTTTATAGGTATTGTAGAGTGTGATGTGTTATAACATGTTCCAGTTATAATAAAGCTTTCTGTAAGAAAGGAAAGGTATGTCAGGATTAAGTATTCTGTTAATTGCAAATGTGTAGCACACCTGCAAAATCTGTGAAAAATCCTACAACACTTAGGGAAAGTCAGTGTAAATTTTTTCTTCATGCTACTATCTCTTGAACGGGCCTGGAAAAAGCCAGAACAAATTCAGAGAGGCATCAGAGAGCCGTCCTCTCCAGTTGTCACTTTTCCCCGCTTTGTGGCCTCTAACCCAAATGAAGCTGAAAAGGACTAGTCACTCGGTGATATATGAGAAGCAAAGGGGGCAAGTGCACTTTTTAATGCTGGAATTTATTCCTCAGTAAATACTTCAGTGTTGGTTAGACATGATGTTTTATTGGATTACACGAGTTTGCGAAAGAAATCACACTGGGAATAGCAGAGCTTGCGGTTTTGTGGGTAATGCGTTTGTAATGTGAGGGCTTTACACGGGAAGAGTGTTGGAGAAGGATGACAAGGCAGATTCAGAACTGGCTGAATGCGTGCAAATCTACATTATGGTAATACTTGGCCGTCTAAGTCCAAGAGGCTTTGTGATGGTTGTGGTACCTAGGCTGGATAATTCATTAGGTTTTGACTCGGGTGAAGAATAAATGAATATAGCATACATTACATTCCTACTTTCGTCTCAGAAACAAATCCTTCTTGTACCAGCCAGGGTGATCGTCAGAGTTTTCCTTATATAAAACACCTCAAGAAAAATGCACCTCAGTAAGATTTACACTTTATTACTCTAATGATTCTACAAACACTACCACAATGTGATGAAAGGCAGACCAGTCCTGGACTGATTGAGAGCTAATAAAAATCAGTACTGAAAACTGCAAAGAGCACCCTTATCATCTTTCTTTCATTTAGAGCTGATTACTAGGGGATTATAATGCAATCACAGCTATGTGTGAGAGGTAGCTATGGGAACCAGTTTTAACTGTTTATCTAGCCAAAGATCTTAATTTAAGTTTGAACACTCTGATTCATTTATATGTAAGACACCAAGGAGACAAAATGCAGAAGAAACAGATGCGCATTTGTTCTTTCCATTTAACTTCATAAGCTACCAGCCAATTTGTCTTTCAGGGACAAAATTAATTTCTGATGACAATGTGAGCAAGTAATAAACTAGAAGTTCCTGTCCTGGGAAACTTGTTAATGCCATGTAATGTTCTTGTGTTATTCGGGAGGGGAAAAAGAGATTTGCTCCTGGAGTTACAGGACTTCTCTAACAGACTTGCCTTTGTCCCAGCCCTTAGTCACCCCTACAGTGGTTTATGACACCTTTTCTAGAGGATGAATTGGGAGAGTTCAAAAGAAACCATGTTGCTCACCATTTTCTTCCCTCTGGAGATTTTTTAAACTGCTCATTTTCCTTCCTACTCTGTTCATGATTCAGATTTGCCCAGAGCACAAACCTCCAGCCCAGGGCTCTACAGTCCTTGACTAGGGGCAGGACGACTAAAGAAAATGAATCCCAGGACCTCCTTCTCGGAGCCCATGCCACTATTAGAACACAGCCCTTTCACACAAGCACACTCCATGAGCAGCTCAGTGCTCTGGCAAGTGCTTCACAGAAGCAACTGAATGTATGCGAGGTAATCCCGGTGATGGGATTGCATGTGCTAATCCTCTGCCATCGAGAAAAGAGGGCCAGCATGATTGACAAAATGCAGATACATACCCACTTCCACAGGAAGTAGAACTGGTCACTACCTCAGAAACACTCCATGAATCTATCTGTGCCCTTGTGTTAGTGATAATAACACTATTGCTGCTAACAATAATAATAAGATAGCATTTACTGAACACCTACTGCATACTGGTGAATAAGAGAGTCACACTACATACATTATCTCATTTAATTAACACAACAACCCTTTGTGGAAGTCATTTTTATGGCCATTTTGTAGGTCGGAAAACTGAGTCACATAAAAGTTAGCCTGTCCAATGCCACAGCTAACAAATAGAAGAGTCAACATCTGAACTTGGTCTGTCAGACTCCAAAACTTATATTTTCAAGCACTCTCCTAAGGCAAACCTTGGGGAGTCTTTTATCTTGGCCAGTATTATTTTCCCATCTCATTATGTATCCAGTTTTTTAGTGTCTCTGGACTACGTTCCCCCCTTAACCCACAGCTTCTGTGGTCGGTCTGCCCCCAACTTCCCCAGTCTGTTTTCCAGCTCTCTGGGGGAACTCCCTACAGCATAATGGCTGTCCATTAACGTGTTTTTAAAACCTCGCTCTCTCCCATCCCCTGACAGTTTTCATATGCTCCACATGAAGGCTCTTTTTCCAGAAATACTTTTGAAGAAAGTCTGAAGTAAGCTGAAAAGTATTGCATTTTTCATCTCAACAGGGAAATGGATTTAAGAAAAGGAGAGAAGAGCCTGAAGGTCTTTCAGATTTTAAAAAGAATTCAACACACTGCTGCATTGGCACTGGGAACACATCTATCACAGAAACCAAGAGACCATCTGCATTTACACGCTGAAACTGTTCCCTTCGTCCTTGATCACGATAATGACTTCAAGTTCCTCTGAGCTTTTCATCCAGAGGGATGCGTGGCCCCTGTGGAAGCCAGCCCAGCGAGCAACTCCCTCCACCACCAAGCCTCTGTCTCCTCCAAGGGGAAGGGGGAACAGCTCTGCTGGGGGGAAATTGAAAAGGACAAGCAAGCACTGTAAATTTTCTTTCCAAAGGCAACTAAAATAACAGTCCGACTGTCCGCATTTAATTGCCCCATCTGGAACTCGGGCATAACAATGGGGTCCCAAAGAAACCTTCTACCGGGCATCAATAGCAACAGATGAAAGAAGTGAAATGCTTTCAGGGCCAGAAAAAGACTTGCTCTGTGAGCACCAGGACATTTTACTAATTGCCCAATTTCCGGTTTTTGAAAACCGTGTCAGACAACTGGGGGACATTCCTTAGCACAGCTCTCCCAAGCTTTCTCTTGCCCTCAGGAGTCAGTACCACATTTGATGAGAATGAGAAAGAAAAACAGACATGTGCTAGTTCATGATTTGGAGGAGGATGGGATCTAGCACACAGCTGCTTCCTTTCCCCATTCCCCAACTACAGACAATTGTGTGAAACGTAACATGGGTGGAAGGCTGCTCTGTGGGTTCTAGAATCCAGAGTGAAAGGGGACTCTCTGTCTCAGCAAGATGGCATGTGTGGAGTGGCCTTTCCAGCTGTGCGGTGAATTGGCCCTGAGCTTGCCTCAATGTGTTAGGAGGCGCTGCTGTTTCCTCTGCCTGCGATTTCTCTGCTCCTCTCTTTTCTTCACTCCTCCTTTCCCACCGTCAATGTTCAGCGCACATGCCCTCTTCTCCAGGCAGCCTTCTTTGAATTCCCTGAAGTTAGGCTAACTGTTCCCCTTCTGTGTTTCCATAGCATCATATACATACCTTGGGAACTCTACCTTCCATGCTGCATGATAAATAGATATCACTTATTGAACACTCATGTGCCAATCACTATGCTAAGTACTTTACACAGAAAAGTCTCTTTTCATTTTTACCATCATCCAAAATACTACTGTCCCCGTTTTATAGGTAAGAAAATTGAGGATTAACAAGATTAATGTTTCACAACTAGTAAATGGCGGAGGGGAGATTCGAAAGTAGCACTTCCTGTCCTCCAAGCTCATGCTCGTCCCCCCTGGGTTCAGCACTCTGACATTAGAATCATACCATATCCATTTCAATATCCCCAACTCTATCTAGCACACTACCAGGCATTTATAGACCCTCAACACACACTTGTTGAGATAAATGCCATTGCGGGGATGTCTAGGGGGTCCAGCTGACCCACGTCAGGATAACTAGAGTAAACTGGCCTTGGTAACCTGGCTTTCTACCAGTTGACTATTCTGATTTACCTGGGTAACAATAGAATAGTTATTTTAGAAAGAAAGAAAAGTAGAAGCATTTACACAGGGTCCTTGGTGTCATGCTAACACACCAGAAAATGTGTTGGCCTCCTGAATTCAGGTGTTCTTTTCACTGAATCCAGTCAAACCAGTTCTGCATATTGACACAGAAGGTGTAACTTATAGCGATTCAATCGTTATGCCTCACTGCATAATCACGTCTGTCATCCATTGCCGGCCTTCTCCAACAATGCTGCTGCTGCTGCTGAGGCAACAGCTGCACACATCCCCCAGGAACGAAGCTGGCTGAACACTCTGGGCGCAAGGGTGGTGGTGAGAGAGCCCGTTCTCTCTGGGATAACAAGAGTCCATTCTGCCTGACAGACAGGCAGCCCTGCTGACCCTTCTACTCCACATCTAAGAATTCAAGCCCATCTATTTTGTCCTCACAAAGCATCTGCTTTCCATCCTTTCTCATTACCCCTGCCACTGCCCTAGTCCAGGCCTTAATCAACTATGCTTAGTCTTCTGCCTCCAATTAGCCCAAGTCTTTCTGCAATCCCCACAAAATCATTCCTTAACATGACATTTCTCAACCCTCCTTACCTTCAGAAGCAATTCAGGGCTCCCCGTTGCTTTCATGATAAAGTCCAAAATCACTAGATATTCAAGCCCTCTACCAACTGGCTCTAACCTACCATTCCAAACATTTCCCTGCTATTCTCTAACTCAGCCCCCAAACCGTCCAGCTGGTCTCCTTACTGGCCCTCTGCCCTGGGCCTGATGTCTGCTTATTCACCCATACCCTGTCCTTTCTTTAAGGTCCACTCCTAGTGTTTTCTGCTGTCTAGAATCCCCAGTGACCCTTCTCTTAAAACTTTCATGCATTTCCTCTCCACCTTACAGTCACTGAAGTGGTACATAATTCTATTGTGGCTGTATATTGTGACTTAACTTTGTGTATATTTGTGTCCAATATCCCTGGTGAAATTATAGGCTTTTTGAGGGCAGAAACTACCTTTCTCTTCTCTCTCTGCTCCATGAGAACATAGAGCAGTCCTTGTTTTAGTGATTGTTCCAACATTGTTTGTCAAGGATTGTATTTGGCCTTAGGCTGTCTGCACTCTTCACTCCAGGCATACCAGAGTCCTTGTAATTCCCCAAATAGACCTTTACTGCTTATTTCCAGGTATTCACATGAGACATTCCTCCTGCTTGAAACTCTTAAACCTCGCACACTCCTCCTTCCTCCAGTTCCAGGTTTTCTGGAACACTAGTCGGCCTCAGCTTGAATGTCACTGCTTCCAGAAAGTTCTCCTTCATCCTGCAGGACCAGATCAGGCTTGTTTCCCCCAGAAGCTGTGTTAACTACAAATCAGCAAGTGCCCCACTGTGTGTTAGTTAAGGCTCTTTGGACTATATGTAATGGAAAAGCAACTCAAATTTGGGGGGAAAAGGGAATATATCATCTCAGGTAACTGCAATGGCCAGGGTAGAGCTGGCCTCAAAGTATGTGGTCAGTTTACATTCTCTCCTCATTCTCTTTCTCTATTTCTCTATCTACAGGCTCTATTTCATTCTGTGTGGGCCTCACCCTCTCTGCAGTAGAAAGCAGGGGGGCAGGCAGGGCTGGGGGAGAGCCTGCCTGTGGAGGGTACTGGGTTTACATCATCCCAATGACCTCAGAGAAAACAGAGCTGCTTTCTCCCGGCAACTACATATTAACCCCCAGGGAATTAATGTGATTGGTCTGGCTTGAGTTTACAGGTTTATTCCTGGGATAATCACTATGGCCACAGGTCTGGCGGTCAAGTGTGAGTCACCTGACCCCAACTTCCTATGGTGTCATGGGGGTAGAAAAAGCTACTATAATTGGTGCTCTCCGCAGACCACTTGGAATTGAAAAAGAGAACTTCCAATAGCAAGGAGGAGCCTGTTACCAAAAAAAAAAAAAAAAAAAATGGGGGCAGAAGGAATGCTGGAGAGACAAAAACAATGTATGTTCAGTACACAGCATCCACATGCCTCCTTCACTTACTGAAAGCCACCTTAGGATGTTATTGTACCTTGGTCAGTATATCTTCTTGGTACCTGGTACATAGGGATGTGGAATTGATATCTGATAAATGGGTGAATGAATGAATGAATGAATGCTCTGAGTGCCAATGAAATATCCAGAGTTCTAGATGAGGAAACACAGTGTCATATTCAAAAGCTTAGGTTTGCAAGTGACAGCCATTGGCTGCTATTGCTTTGCTTCTTCAGCCAGTGCAATAATGGCTACAAATGGAGGACTTGCTTTGGCTGTCTGCTCAACAAATTCATAGAGTTTCCAAAGAAGCACCCAAACTTAACATGAGATCCAGCAGGATGAGAACCTAAGTTCAGCCACCTACCTCTTTAGGCCTGAATCCATCCAATAGAGCGTCGTAAGAAAAACCGAGCGGCGTGTTACCAAGGAAGAGGACAGTTGAGATGCTTCAGGAAAATCAACAAGAAGACTTCTGCATTTCTTATCAGATGCGAGCAGAGAGAGCTGGCAAGTGAGTTGCTTGATTTGACTACCCTGTTGGTAGTATATGCTCACAGCATAAGAATAATCCCATTCAAAGATTATAGTAAAATTGGCTTATATACCCCTGCTAGATAGTAAGATCCTCAAAGAGGAGAACCCTATCTTTATCTCCATGTAATCCCCTCAAAGCAAAGGACCTCAATCCATCTGGAGTCTTCACTAACCTAATTTTACAAATCCACAGCTGATGGGATCTTGGCTTTCAGAGACAGAACTCCCATCTTGATTCCAGAATAACTTAATTTATGATTGAGTTCCTTTATCTCTTTATAGATTCCGTAATTAAGGTAAACAACAAAGCTTTTAAAATCCATTTTAAAATGTAGGCCTTACCCTTACCCATTTTCCTGTCATCTGCCAAAAGCCTTTTGTCTCCTAATAACTGAGGCACCATAACATAAATATGGTGATCATACCCAACTGTGCATCACTACATAATTTAGACCAAATACACACACACACACTTTTCTTTCAGGAATAAGCTCCTTTAGAGTCCCTCTCAGATGTGACAGGAGAAATCCATATTCCTTAATCTTAAAATGCTCAGGCAGTCACAAGAAATTTGAAAGTTTATTTTAATTCTTAAATTCATTAAAATTTTTGACTTACCAATAAAAGAACCTTGCTGCTAAATAATTGGTGATGTTGTTATCTATTTTACTTCCCAAAGCATTCTATTAACATTATAACCTAAATTGGTAACTTTTTTATTACCACCATTGATATAATTAACTATTAGCTATCATTCCATCTGGTTGGTATGCCATCATTCTCCTCCCATCCTTCATGACTTTGATTCATAAACATTTCTTAAACACATTGTAGCCTTCTCAGACACAACCCTAATCATGTACTCCTCCTCAAAATCTTCTGGCTGGGCTGAAATTCAAATACCTTAGCCCACATTCCAGAGCTTTCACAAGATCCCAGCCCTCTTGCTAACTAACCTTTTCCCTCTCTGATACAACGTGGACAATCTGTGTTCATCTGACCAAATTACACACCAAACACAGCACACACAAGCCTCCAGTCTCTTGGCCACAGCGTCCTCTTATGCCTAGATTGTTCAGCCTCTCTTCTCCACCAGTCCAGCTCCTCCTCTTTCTCCAAAGGTCAGACTATGTCTCACAGCCTTGAGCTGCCTTCCGTGAGCTCTAGGCCTACAGAGAGTGCTTAGCCTGTGAAATCACAACCTTGGAGGGCTGGCCTCTAGACTGACACATAGGTTCTGAATGGTGTGACATAACTTCTGTTGTCTCCAAACTCCCTCTGCATGCATTTTCAACTCTGCTGGCTAGATGTATATTGAAGGCAAAAATCTTGTTATACTTGTGTGTATTCCCTACACAACTTAGCCCAAAACTGTGGTAGTTTTTCAACATATATTTATTGTTTTTCAATTTCTGACTTTTCTTACATGTCTGAAGGACATTAGAAGAAACAGCTTTCTATTTTAAACCACTTAACTATTCCCTCTTTGGTTCAGGATAGGTATGAGCTTTAAAGACAGTGAACCAGAGAGTATAGATGGCATTGTAGTTAAGAAAATTCTCTCCTGAGAATTGCTACTTTTGTAACACACTGGGTTAAAAGTTTATTTAAGGAAGGAGAAAACAATTAAAAAGGGGTAGTACCTAACTGGGTCCTTCCAGTGCTACTTTATGGTTTGTCAGGTTCAAATTCAAAATCACAGAACAGGGAGACCTGATTCATGGTGGTGACCTAAGCACAGATTATCTGCCTCTCTTTCCTCCAAGGATCCTAGAAAAATGATAGAAGAGAGATGTTTTAAAATAATGAAACCAAAACTGTTCAGGAAAAGTAGAATGCAGCATCAATGGACTAGAAATGAAGGCATTTCTGGAAGATAAAAAGCACATGAAACTACAATGATGGTAAAGTGAGAACTGAGGAAAGGGCAGGAAAGTCCTGGACAAGTTCCAAGCTCAGAGTCAACAAATGCAAAGCTGGAGGGGTGGGGGAGATGGCAGGGTGGGGAGTGAGAAACCACCGCCATAATTAATTAAAGTAACTACATTTGAAACAGCTGAACCAACGAGGCAATCCCACCCCTGCCCCATTCCTGCAGATCAGCCAACAATTAGAGGCTTTTGCCTTCTGGGCGAGGCCTAGAGAAAATTCCCTTGGGAATGAGAGCAATCTGCCTGGAGAATGGTCCTTTACTGAGACTGGGCATTGTGCATGGTAGGAGTAGATTCCAGCCAGAGACAATTCTGGACTTCTGTCATAGCCGCCAGGGAGATAACTGGAAGAAGAAAGCTTCTCAGCTTGAACAGAATAACCAATCATCCTGGATTGCTCAGACAGTTCCTTATGTTATAATCCCCACACAATTATTAATAGTTTTCCTTTCATGCTCAAGAAGTCCCAATTTAAGTAATAAATTATATAGTCACCTTATCATGAATAAGACACACTGAAGCCATATTTCTCAAACTGGAGCCCAGGCACCTTGTGATAATCTGATACTGTCCCACCCCCACCCACCCCCATCGCCCCAGATCAGTCTGGCTGTGCAAGTCATCATCCACACAGAGGGTTCTGATATTATTTGGGCAACAGGAGACACAGATGCCATAGGGAAAACACAAACGCAAATAGAGGTTCTGACATTGCTTGCCACACAGGGTATTTCAGAATCTACAACTGATATTTTTAAAGATTATCATTAAAATGAAAACCAACTGTTAAAAACTTTTAGAGGACTCATTGAGTCCTAAGATGCTATATATGGGGACACAGCCCAAGAATTACTAAATAAAAAATTCAGTGGACAATCTGTATAGTTGAATGTCATAGATAACAAATGCAGATGTAGCAAATTCCAAGAAATCTCTCAAAATATGGCACAGAAAGACAAGATGGCAAATATGAGAAAAAAAGAAGAGATTTGTGAGGTAATGGGGTAATGGAAATTTTGAAAACATAAGACAGAGGCTACAGAAGGAAGGAGATAACCAAAGACATAATACAAGAAAAGTTCTCTGAACTGAAGGCAATACATGCAACTTCATATTTAAAAGACCCACTAAATCATAGGCAGTATGAGTGGAAAAGAAATGAAGAAAAGAAAGACCCATTTCCACATGCCCCCCTACCCCTACGCCCCACCCCAACTCTACACCCTTGTTGCTGCATGGGTGCTGATCTCACCCCAGCCAAGATGATGGTAAAGTATTTACTGAGCCAGAGTGTGCTCCAGAGTTCCTAGAACCAAGTGTTTGCTGCCTTCTGGCAGCAGTAACCGAATCCCTTTTGCAAACTTGTCTTGATGGAAGACATAATGCACCAGGAGGTAACCCCTGACCAGAACCTCCTGTCCCAGACTCCTGACCAAGACCAACAGGTTGCCCTGCTGGGCTGCTGGGCCAAGTGACTATTTCCTGGAGGATTCTAGGGGCCCAAAGAACCAGACCATGACCACCTTCACCTGGAACATCAACCACACCCAGCTGATGGTGGTGGAGGAACATGTGTTTACTGTGTGAGGATGGGCTGAAATCCACTGGGAAACTTGGGTCTCCTCTAGCTTATTTGGCATCTCCAGAGCTGTCCAGGAATTTGATCTCACCTAGTTCAAAAGCAATATGACCAAGATCATGAAAGGTTTTAAATACATCTTGGCCAAGCTGCAAGGTGAGGCTCCTTCCAAAATCATAGTTGAGACGGCCAAGGAAGCCAAGAAGAAAGCAAAGGATATGGCACTGGCAGCTACAGAGAAGGCCGAGGGCCTTGCCAGCAAGGCAGCCACCAAGAAGCAGAAGCAGCAGCAGCAGCAGTTGGTGTAGCCAGCCCGGGCCCACCAGCCGTGCTCCCTCTGCCCTCCCACCCTGTACTTTATTAGTCAAAGTCTACTGTCTGGGTGCTGGGTTGGGGGTGGTGTCTCTGGTATCTACAGTGCACAAGACACATTACCCACAGCTGGGTGGGGCCTGCTTATTCCCACATTGGATAGCTGAGGAGATGGGTGTCATGACTTGCCCAGAGTCACAGACAGCATGCAGGCAAAGTGGTTATAAATGCTAGACTGTAAGCTCCAGGAAAGCAGGGACCTTTGTTTTGTTCTTTGCTGCATCCCAAATACCTGAAACAATATTTAGCACATAGTAGGCACTCAATAAATTTGTTGAATTCAAAAAAATTTTTAAATCCATTTTACCTTAACATACTGAGAATATTCTCTTCTGATGAAAATAGGCTTGTGACCAGGGTTAATTTATTTCTATTTAGGTCTAACCACAAATTCCTTGGTTTGTAGTAAATATTTGCATGATCATAGGGCCATTTTCATTGGTTCTTACTTTTATTAATCAAATTACAAAATAAAGAAAACATGATAATCACAAAACAAAGTGCAACTATAAACTTTACCAAGGTGAAAATGACAATCAAACATGAGAGAAAAGAGAAGGGCTACAAGAGCATGTAAGTAATTTTTCATAGCAGAAAATAAATAGAAGTCTAATTTCAATAAATCTAAGACTAGAAGTTTTAATATATGAATATAGTAATTAAAATTACAAAGATGTTCTTTGCAATAACTAAATGTAACTAACAAAACCTGAGGATAGAGTGAATGATGGGGAATGAGTAACACTGCCATTGCACTAAATATTCCATGCTCCAAAGCAAGGAGTCAACAGACGTGGCCCAAACTTTGTAGATCAACAGGTAGAAGTACATTGTTTAAAGTTTAATGTTAACTATGATAAAAGTTAAAGAGAGAAACTTTTAACAAAGATTACCTGTGGGTAACTTGTTGTCTTACATTGTTCTCTTTTTTACTAGTCTTTACTTTTCTGTTTTAAAATAATTAGTGTAAAAGCTTTGGGTTAAGTGCCCTTCATAGTCCCCCGAGACCAAAAGAAATTATCTCTTTTGAAATATCTGTTTTTGACAAATTGGTCCATCCACCAAATTGGATTCACTTGAGCTCCAAGGAAAACCCATCACTGACTGAGCAGCTAGCTTTCACTGGACTCTGTGGCTGGACGAAAGCTCTAAGAAAGCCTGGAACACCTTACGTGCCAAGCTGCCATCTACCATCTACCTTCCACACTGAAGCAGTGACAGGGACAATCGGCACCCACAAAATCGTTCTCATGGTGAGACTCCCCCTTTTCAATTACACTGTCTTCTCATGAGGGAATTACCCATTGGGGTGGTTATGGGCACGAGTATATCCCCACACTGTGGAGATTAAATGGGGGTGTACGAAATTAAGTAACTTGTCCAGGACTTAAACCCCGGTCCCCTAACATCATCACACTTCTTCATCACCTCTCTATAGGAGGAAAGGATTTTTACGTTGCTCAAGGCAAGGAAATGAAAAGGCTAAAGCATTTATTTGCTGGATAACAACGAGGCTGATGAGAAAGCCATCAACCTCCACCATGTATAGACCTGCAAACCATTACAAATTCAATTTCACAAAAGTCTGAGCTAAAGCAATAAAATATTCCTCTTTCTTAGCTGAATAGCTTGATTTCAAAAACCAAAACATTCCCCTGTAAGTCGAAATGACCTTAGACAATGTATCTATTTACACCCTTTTCTCTATTATGCATAGGTATAAAAACATGCTTTTAGACATAACCAGTTTATAGTTATTTGCTGATGACCATTTATGTAGTGGGTGCATTATTCATACCTTTTGCAATTTGTTCTTTTATTTAATGTTCTTAATTTTCTTTTATTTTCTGCCCTTTCAAACCATTCCCAGCTTCCTCAATCATCATTAATGCTTGTTTCATTAAAAGAATTTAATTGAATAAAATTCACTAAATTTGTTCTATTTTCTGGGTTTTTCATTGCCCTCTGTTATGCAGCCTCCCAACCCCAACAACAACAAAAAAGAATCAATGTTATAAATATTCTGTTTCTATTCTATTCTATTCACAATTGTATCAGATTTGAATAGCATTAACTTAACTTGAAAGTAAATGTTGATCTTTATCAAGAGAACTTTTTTCCTATTTGGGAGTGAAATATTGGCTTTATAATGAAAAGAGGAGTAGGAAGGAAAGGATATTACATGTATTTTCTAAAACAAAACTGATATCCCTGAACAGCAAGAATAAAAAAAAAAAGTTGTCTAGAAAAATAAACTGATCAGCTGGGACTTGGTGGGGGGTCATTTTCTGACCCAAGCCTCCGCCATTCCTACCTCCTCTACACCCAGGGGAAGATTGTTGGTTTCACAAGTGAATACCTGAGGGGAGCCACAAAGTGGAGTTTGTTTTCCTTTCCAGTTATGCACCACTCAGCAAAAATTAACAGTCTTTGGAGGGCTTAAAGCTAAGGGAAGAATAAGAGTAATCAAAGGCTTGATAGTAAAGTTGATATGGTTACTGGGTGGAAGAAAGTAGATGCTTCCCTTGGGTTGAGTGTGGCCGAACCTCCTAAGAGCTTACAAACAGGAATGCCAGAGACTCCAAGAAAGCATATTTTTCTCCCCCAAAATCTCCTCACATCCCAGCACTCCTCCATCACTGAGACTGAAATCTGCAGCTAAAATTTTAATCCTTGGGAAAGATATTTCTGCTTTAGCGAGCCTTCTTCTAAATGTAAATAGCCCTGGAGCACTAACAAATGAAGCTATTGTCCATATCCTCTGGGATGAGCTTATTAAGTTGTCTCCTCCAAAATAAATTGTACAAGGAAATGGCTGGACGAAAAGAGGGGAGTTTTGATGAGTGATGAAGTTGGAGAGACACTCCTGGAGCTTAAGGCCCTACACAAGGAAGGGAAGGGGAAGGAACCTGGTGTTTACTGAATGATCATGTCTCCCAGGTACTGTCTTGGGTACTTTACATAGCAGCCCCATGAACAGAGATATGTCTCCATTTTCCAGATAAGAAAATAAAAGCTCAAAGACGTGCTATAACTTGACTATTTCAATTATCTATTACTGTGTAACAAACAACTCCAAAATGTAGTGGCTTAAAGCAATAATTTATTATTTCTCACAATGTTGTGGGTTGACTAAGGCTGAGCTAGACAGTTTTGACGGTCTCACTTGGATCTCTTAGATAAAAGATAGGGCTAGAACATCCGCAATGCCTCATGTACAGGACTGGGCCTCACTGAGAACAGCTACAAGGCTGGAGCTGCTGGAGTCATTTTAGGGCCTATCGCTCTCATGATTTCTCCAGCAGGAAAGCCAGACATTCGTTTTAGATTTTACTTATTTATTTTTAGGGAGAAGGGAAGGAAGGGAGGGCAAGAGGGAGAGAAACATCAATGTGAGAGTGAAACATTAATCAGTTCCCTTACACACGCACCCTGACTGAACCCGCAATGCAGGCATGAGCCCTGACTGGGAATCGAACTGGCCATATTTTGCTTTGCAGAACGACACCCAACCAACTGAGCGTCACCAGGTCAGGGCAAAACTAGACTTCTTACATGATAGCTCAGGGCTTCGAAGAGGAGGAAGCAGAAGCTGCCAGTTCTCTTAAAGGTGAGGCTCAGAACTGACACAGAGTCATGTTCTCCGTAATTCTATTGGTCACTACCAGTCACAAAGCCAGCCAAGATGCAGCATCACCTCTCAACAGAAGAGGATGGCAAGAAATTTGCAACCATTGTTAATCCACAATATTGCTCAAGGTCACACAGGGGCAGCAGACCCAGACATTCTGAGCAGTCTTGGTGCTCATGGACCTTGGGGTGTGGGATAATGCTGTGATGTCTTAAGGCTCTCAAGAAGCTCAGGGGTGGAGAAGGGCACACGGCAAGGACAAGGACAATGAACAGCTTGGGGAGAAAGCTGCAGAGCAAAGTCTCCAGGAAGGCTAAGAATCTCTTCTGGCCAGAACAGGTTAGGAAAGTGTTATTCATCTGGGCAAGGCTTCAGATCAGACTCAGATCTCCAGAGAAATCGATGGCAGGTTGGGCAAGCATTTTGAGTTAGTTAAAATGTCCAGTTTCCATCTTCACTTGAGGATCCATCAATGGCAGATAACACAGAAAAATATGCACGTGCAGCTGATCCTATTCTGTGTGCCCCAAAACACTGAATACATTCTACACTCACACTCATTAACCTTATACTTCAGGGCAATCCTTTTTCTCCATCTTCAACTCATTCATTTATTTATTCACTCATGAGACAGGTTATCACTTTGCATCTACTTCGGGTCAAACACTCTTCTGGGAGCAGTGAACAAAACAGAAAATTCTGACCTTTATGGAGCTCACATTTATTAGAGTGATAGGATAGTACACAAAATAAACAGGTAAATCATGTAGTATATCATATGTGATACAAATGGAACTAGAAACTGTGTTTGGAGGTGGGGCAATTTTATTTCAAATAGAGCAGTGATCTGAGGAGTCCTCATGGAGAAGATGACATTGAAAAAAGACATGAGGAAGGTGAGAGAGTGAGCTCTGTCTACATCTGGGGGAGAGAGAGAGAGATCGAGATCAAGATCAAGGAAAGCAAGAGAGGTGGGGGGGGGGGGGCAATAGGAAAATTCCAGAGCAGTAGTGTGCCTGGCCTAGTACTATGTTGAGAACAGGGAGCAAGGGCAGAAATATTCACTCTTCGGTTTGATTCATTAATTTTACAATATTTATTAAACACCTGCTACTTGCCAGCATTATGCTCAGCACTGGGTATACAGAGACACAGAGGCCACTACCCTCAAGGAGCTGACAGTCTAGGAAGGGAGACAGGCAAATGAAACTCCCGACACGGCATTTGAAAACGTGATGATGGGTGTGAGCGGGGGCTCAGCAAGCAAGCTGCTCAGCTGAGCTGACAGTGTCTGTTCTCAGTCCATCTGTTGACGGATCAGGGAGACAAGGGTTGTGTTTTATGCTTGAAATAGAATCTGCCCATATCCTCAAACATTACAGAATCACAACTTTTATTAAATGCAAATTTTATTAGGGCCCTTAAAAGCAAAAGTACTGGGTAAACTGCATAATATAATCACCATATGAGTATCACTTTGAATTTGTATTGCAGATACTTCTAACTACTTAATTATTTATTTTTAAAATGTATTCCAATATTTTAATTATGTTCAGTTAAGTGTACTTGAATATTTGTGGCACTCTGCATTATTTATGTTGGCGAAAAAGCAGCCTAAATCAACTTGCTCTGGCATTCCATAATTTGTGCTCGCACATCTCTAAAATAGATTTATGCATAGCTATCAAATGGTTACTCTAGATATGCAATGATTTTAAATTTTTATCTGAATTTTATTTTAATGTACCACAAAAAATAAAATTTATTGTTTTTATACTAATAAGTGTCTTATCTGATTATTCATATTCAATATTTGCAGCATACTAACTAGAACTGCATGCTCTTCGCTTAGATACGAATGTGTTTCAAGTCACTCGTCCTAACCCCCAGCCCACTCCACCCCTGCCAAATTCCTAGCAATATTCTAGATTTGGATGAATCAAATTCTCTTACAGCTCAAGGGGAAAGAGTGAGGGAAACGGTATCAACTTCGAACAACACCATTACAAACAAGGAGAGGGGGGAAATTAGAAACCCCAAGAGAACGCACTGTCCTGTAGCAAGGAGCATAGCATATTACCGCTTAAAGGAAGACTGTAGATGGAAAAGCTTACACAGATGCAGGCTCTGCTATAACTGGCCTCAAAAATAATGAGAGCTGCTCTGTTCGTTGGTATCTGTCCAATGTCTTTCCTAGTTTCTAAATTCGTTTAAGAGTCATTTCTGTATAGAGGATAAAAACTATTAAAGTTACAGTATTTCAATAACCCTCTTTATGTCATATAAATCCAATGGATAGACGCCCACTAAAGAGATTACAGTTTGAATACTTAATCCCAATTTGGATGTTTTTAAACAAGGCAAACCTGGTCTTAAATGCAATGTGCACAATTTAGCTAAGTATAAAATATTAATGCACAAACATGACTATAAATATAGCCAGAGAACCTGGCAGGTGGAAGCCACCCAATAGCCGTCCCTGCACATTACTCTCCCAAATGAAAGGCTGGGTGGATAATGAACATGCCCATTTTCAGGTCGAAAGTACAGGTGGCTCGTGACAGACCATCTCAAAGCCTGAGCTCAGAAAGCTGCTTACAATGACATTCGCTTCAAAAATTAGGTTAGCAGTTTTATTCAGACAGGGTTTGGCCTCCCAATCTCTCTTGCTTTCCTTGATCTCTCTCTCTCTCTCTCTCTCTCTCTCTAAAAAGGGACCATATAGTCTCACTGCTCAGGGATGTGATTTGTACCCAGGACAACATAGAGCAGCATTACACATGTGGGCTCACAGTCAGATTGCCTGGGTTCAAATCTTCCCTCACCTCACCCTTTGTTAGCTGAGCCGCCTTAGGTAACTTGCTTAATTTTTCTGCACCTCAGTTTTCTCACATGCTCATTTAACATACAGTAACCATAATAAGACTCATGATATAAGTCATTTTGAAAACTAAAAAGCACTTAGAACAATGCCTGGCCCATGAGAGAAAGACTTAGCTATTGTTATTGAGGTTATGCTTCTAGGTCTGCTCCGTATGACGATGGTTTAGGGGGTTATCATCTCTCTCCAGGTGGATGGCATTGTCCACTCTCACCTCCCTCCATTTCCTTGCCCTTCCCCTTCCTCTTCAATCAGTGTTCAAAGTAAGTGAGCTCAGTAAATACTTGTTGGGCCAGTAAATTCCCTGGCTAATGATCTCCTAATGCAAAACCATCACCATATCCTCAAGAGGTAACGTGTGAATGAAATGCTCTTGGCTACTTCTGGCACAGGCCTTGCATATATTTGGGTAAATAAGATCTTAATGGATAAAATACAAAAAGAAGAAACTGAAGAAAACAGATAGAAGAAAGGAAGGGAGGGAGGTGGGTGGAAGAGAGCAGGGGAAAGAAGGGAGAGGGAAAGAGTACGCCCTCCTGTCCTTGGGGATGCGAACAACAATAATTGCAGTACAGTAATAAAAGGTGGGGGTTAAAGTAACATACAACCCCTTGTTTAACTCACAATCAAGACCTATGTGCATTTAGTGATGAATATGGCAAAAAGATTATAAATTTCACATTTTAAAATGCCTTGTTGTAAGAACTTCACAATAATAAATACCTCTATTCTCTTCCATAAGTGGAAGTAAAATCCTCTCAAGAACTAGAAATGCCAGTTAAGTAACTCCCAAGGGTTTTGTGTTTTGCTCTGGAAACCTCCATAATTTAATCAAAAATTGGACCTATTAATTTATCACAGTTTTAGCTTTACAAAAGGAAAACTCATTCCTCCCACCTTGAGTTCTTCATCTAACCCTGACAGTGGCCCATTCCAGCTGGGAAAGTGGGTGTGTCTGACTCTTGCCTCTCCTCCCTGCTATAAGAGAATTACACAAACCATTGCCACCCAGAAGCCAGGACTACTAAGTTGTCATCCCAGCTGTATGCTTCCCCGACTCTTTGACAAGTTCCCTGAATTATAACATAGGAATAATTTCTGCTTGGTAGGCGGTTGCATTTTTTAAAACTTTATTAAGCACTTCTATTCTATATACATTCTCTCATTTATTCTTTGCTATCCTTTGGGGATAAGTGGTATTGTTTCCCATTTAGGAAATAGAGACCAAAAAAAAAAAAAAAAAACACCTAAGGAAATGTCCAGAATAATTTATGCCAATTGGTAGAAAAGTAGGGACTCAATCCCACATTCCCCATTCCTAGGGCCACCATCACTGCTCCGATTCTCATTCACTTAATCATTTATTTATTTACTTGTTCAACAACTATTTACTGAGTGCCAGGCACTGAGATATAGACTGAAATACAATGGTGAGCAAAAAAGATATGTTCCTTTCCTCATGGACTTCACAGTCCAGTAAGGGAGGCAGACATTAATTAGATAATCATAGAAAAAAGTGTTTGATTTAAACCATGGTAATAAAACTCTGAAAACTCTAACAGCAGGATTTGGCCTAAATTAAAGAAATCACTGAATGCTTCCCTGAGAAAAATGACTATTAGTGAGTCACAAAAGATGCAGGATGGTAAGAGAGTCTGCCAGACAGAATTAAGGACATACGCAAAAGCCCTGAGGTGGGAAGAAGCACTACACATTCAAAACACTCAGAGAAGACTGTTGCAGGGATGTAGGCCAAAACCAAGCCACATAAGGTCACACCAGGCTGTTTGCCTTTGTCTTAATAGTGATGAGACGCAGAAGGGTGACATAATCAGATTTCAATTTCCAAATGTTTGTTCCAGCTGTGTGTCTGAAAGGTGGATGGAGCAGGACAAGCAGATAGAAATGGACTGGTTAGGAAGCCATCGCAGTGTCTAGGTGAGAGAAGACCAGCTAAGCTAGAATGGTTGGGAGAGATAGAGAGAAATAGGTGCATTTTTGAGGTGTATAATAGGCTAAGCCAACAGGGTATAATGGTGGATTAGATGTGGGATTATTTCGACAGGCTCCCAACTGTTCTTCCCACAACCACTCTTTCCAGTTTGGGGGCCATTCCATGTGCCACTGCAGAACAATCCATCCTTATCCTCAAAAGGTAGCAAAGAATGAATGAGAGAATGCACACAAAAGTCCTTCATAAAATAGAAGTTTCCTTTGAAACTTTGCTTCCTTGGGACCTGCTGTTTTCGCTAGCTATAGTATGAGTGGTCCAGAGGTGGACATTTGACACCAGCTGACCTGATCGTATTCTCTATTGGGTATTTGGAGTTGGAACCAAAGGAACATTTATCATACTCTGTAAGTTTCTTCATGTGATCTGAGAAATAGAGAAACCCATGGGGGGGGGGTGATGAAGAGAGGGAAGAGGAGAAAGTAGGGGGAGAAGAAAAAGGAGGAGGAAGAGAGATGGCAGATGAATAAATAGGAGTAGAAATGAAAAATAAAGAGATCCCTATTTCTTTTAAACTTCCAGTTCCATTCTGGACCTAGAGTCTGGCTGCATTCCTGCCTCTGAGTTCCATGAGACACCTTGGAATCCTTACAACAAACGCTCCACTTTTTGCCTAATCAAGTACAAGTTTGTTTCTGTTGCTTGCAAGCAAAAAGCTCTATCCAAAACACTCTTTAAACAATCAAATGCAGCCTGGTCTAGAAGGCCATGCATTCATTTATTCCACAATAATTTGCCAAACCAGGTACTGAAAACACAGACATGAATTTGTCCCACTATTTGACTCCCAAAAGCTTATGTTTAATTGTGAAGACAGAGAAGCAAATTTGAAAAACATAAACAATGTAACTAAATGCACAGTATAGATAGTATATTCAATGATGAAGAAATGTGTCATGAATAGTGAGGTTACAAAGGAAGAGGTAGTGAACTTGACCTGGAGAAATCAGGGAAGGATGCTCAAAGAAGGTGTTGCTGACAAGAAATCTTGAAACATGACTAGTGTGGACAAGGGGAAAAAGCTGATCCCACAAAAGGAAGCGCGCACACACCCATGAGAGGGATGAAACTGCCTGGCATGCGTAGGGACCTATCAAGAGTTCCAGGCGCTGAAACACCTGGTTCAACGAGGAGACTGGGAGATGAAGAGTAAAGATGAATGTGAAGCTCAGGGCTCTTGTCTCCTAAGAGAGGGAGCTCAAAGGCCTTATTGCCCACTCTTAGCTCTCTCACATTCCTGAGGATGAGGAGATGACCCTTGCTTTGATCCCAGTAAGAAAAATGAAGCACTTGGCAGAATTACAGGACTTGCTCCTGAGATCACCTGAGAACTTTGGGGTTGGAGCTCTCAAGTGCAGTGACCTCTCTCTGTTCTTGCTCACAGTAATAGAAAGCTTCAAAAGAGGATATACCTGAAAAAGTTACCCCAGAACTCTGGTGTCTGGGGAAGAAAATTGGGTTTCTTAGACAAAGGTTCAGAATTATTTAAAATTACAACAAGATATAACTCAATAGTAGAGTCCTTTAAGCATTTCAATAAATGCTTTTTTAGTTATGTCTGTTCAAAGACTAATGGAAAAGAAAAATAGGAACATACTTTGGGAGAAAAATTAAATATTATGAAGAGAATACCAAAATATCATGGGTCTGAAACTCAGGAAGAAAGGAGTAAAGGACAAATTCAAAGACAGCAAAAATATAGACAATAATGAAAGCAAAAAAAAAAAAAAAAGATAGATATGTGTATATTTGTTTAGGGAGAACAAATATTGCATTTTGAAGGAAAAGTTATACTAGGGTTAAATGAGATAGAACCATATACTCAAAGCAAGATGTAAAATTAAAACTAACTTTCTTAGTTTAACTTTCCACTCAAAAGGTTTAATGGAAAAAAAAAAAAAAGTATTTTCAGAGGGAAAACAGAGCAGGTGGGACTAAGAGTTTCCATTCTTAACTATCCCTAAACAACTATTGATAATTGCCTGACCTGAATCAAATTATTTCACCCTAGAGAACCAGATGGTCCAAGCTAGTCTTTTATTTGGAGGATTTGGTAAATTTCAAACAAACTTTGCTACCATACAAAAGTTTAATAAAGTCAGAAGGAACGACTAGTACTTTCTCTCAGGCTGTCTTAGAAACTCTAATCCAACAGCTCTGGCAGGCCATCCTCCGTGCCTGGCCTGCTGTCTTTTTATGTTGGATCTTGATTGCAAAGTGGCTCCAGCTGTCAGAGGACTTATTAGCCCTTTATCATTAGAACTGTGCAAGAGAAGCAAAGTATCTCTGGGCCTACTCAAGCACTGGGCCAACTAAAAAAGAGATGTTCTGGCCCTGGTTGGTGTGGCTAAGTGGATTGAGTGCCGGCCTATGAACTAAAGAGTTCCTAGTTTGATACCCAGTCAGGACACGTACCTGGGTTGCAGGCCAGGCTTTGTGAGGGGCAACCACACATTGATGTTTCTCTTCCTCGCTTTCTCCCTCCCTTCCCCTCTCTCTAAAAATAAATAAATGAAGTCTTTAAAAAGAAAAAAAAATCATTCTGCACCAAAGAATGTCAATATGATTCCTCCAACCGACCCAGCTAAGAGGATCCCTCCTCCTGAAGTCCTTCTCAAAGGTTAATGTGCCTGTGAACCAAATGGGAATCAAATGGGAATCTTGCTCAAGGACAAATCTGATCATTAGGTCTAGGGCGGGGCCTGAGACTCTGCATTTCTAACAGGTGCCCCCACGATTTTGATGCTTTGGACCATACCCTGCACAGAGAGATCTTAGCGGTTTCCCAAAGACCAGCATCTGAGCAATCATGGGAGAAACTTAAAACACCCATCAGGTCTACAAGTGGGTTCAAAGCAGAAATGACCATAAGATATAGAAACTTCTGTAAAGCTTTCCTATCTGCTGCTGCAATGATATCCCCAAAACAGTGACTTTCACAATGTGCCAGCTGGAGATTGAGATAATCACAGGACTTCAGACATGGACTTTATTGCCAGGACAGATAATCGTACCAAAAAGAGGAAGAGAGCCAGAAGGCATTCAAATCTCTGGGCAAATATGACTTGCAATTTATTATCATGTGAAAAGCATAAGTGACAGCAGCATTGTGATTTTTTTCAGGATATAGGAAAATTGATAACGATCACAGTTGAGCTATCTCCTGCCAGTGTCCCCTCCTGCTGCTCTCCCATCCTTTGCAAACCTGGAGGGCTTTACTCATCTTCACTATCAAGCAGGGTCATGTGTGATTACACAAGTTAGATAGAAAGATTGCAAAAGAAGCATGACAGGACTATGGGCTCTTTGCACCACAAGAATAACGTTTGGAACAACGGACAATTATTATCCCAGAGGTAGGGTTGCATCTTTAGAGAAGGAAAGGTCACAGAAATGGTAACAGAGAAGCAGATTCCAGGTGAATGGCTGGGATCCAGAGGCCCATGGATCCTTTCTATCCCTTCAGCATCCAGGACAGCCCCCACCCCCCTCGCCAAGAAAGGTGTCACAGCTTATATCATTAAGAGGCTTGGCTGTCTTCAGGCAATCACTAAGATTTTTTTTTTTTTTTTTTACCTTATTACCAATCTGACTTTCTTAGCGGAGGTCATGAAATGGACAGGGGATGTCTCATCTTCGTTATAACCCACTATTTGAAACATTTCAATTAAGCTTCAGATCAGGCCCCATAACTGAGGTGGTTTTAACGAGGGGAAGTAATGACCTTCTGTTGCAGGTGGTTTCTGGCACACCATCAGTTTTAATTCTTCTTGATCTTTCTGCACCCTTTGATAGCCGGGATCAAGGGTTCTCTTTATATGCTCCAAGCACATTGGAGGACTTTTAGAGACTCCACTGACACAGTTTTCATCCCTGCAGCCTCAGCCAAGCTGGTTGTCACCTGCAAGTTCTCCACGCTGTTCATTTACCAAAGATAAAAAGACAGCTGAAACGACAGGGCCCCTGTGCTAAACTGTGAGCGTCTGCATGTGTGCCCAAAGCAAGTGAACATCAGGAGGACTCCTCCAAGACACTGGGACAGCCCCTTTGATGTGTGCTCCCAGGGAGGGAGGGAGCCTCGCAGAGGATGCGAGAGCAGTGGTGTGGGCATGGTTGGTTTAATGGGGCACCCACTGGGGGTGCCTGTGTGGCTGGAATTGAGACTTTTGAAAGTTGCCCTGGTTTCGTATGAGAGGGTCTTAGCTCTTGTGAAGTTTATTTTAAGTAAAGTAATCCTTTTGAAAAGGATTTATCATGTTTCTCATATTGGGTGAAGGGCAGGAAGAACAGATAAAATACCTTCTTTTTCAGTTTTGAAGAATTTTATTCATTTCACTTATTCTTTAACAATTCTTGGACCCTACAGTGTGCAGGGCTCATTGTTGGGCTGTCACGGGGGAAAGCACTGAATAGGACAAATGATCTCTGCCTTCAGTAGTTCACAGTTGATTCTGAGACTAATATTCAAAATAATTATGCAAATAACTGTTTAAAGTAAAACATGAATGCACTGTGCAGGAAGAGGTGCAGGTTCCTATGTGAGTGTGCATGGAGAAAACTGGTCTGAATGGTCACATGCCGGTGCATGTTTCTGGGGAAAGAGCAAGATTGTCGCTGGCACCATGGTGATGCAGCAGGGCTTGGGAGACCAGTGAAGGCATCGTGGCCAAGACTTGGCTATTAGCAGGTGCTGGTGGGTGTGGATGTCAGCAACATACAGCCTAATGAAACTTTCAACATTTACTCCAAGAAATCACAGTTAAAGAACCATGCACTTAAAAACAAAAACAACACTATTGGGGTATGACTGAGACGACAAAAGCTGTATATATTCAATGTATACAACTCGATGCATTTAGGGATAAAATTACACCTGTGAAACCATCCCTATCATCAAGGCCACAGACATATCCACCCGCTCCCAAAGTTTCCTCTCACTCCCTTTTATTATTATTATTATTGTGTGTGTGATAACGCCTACATCACAAGAACACTAAAGACAGTAAGATCTACCCTCAGCAAAGCTTAAGTAGATAGTCCAATATTGCTGGCTATGGGCACTGTGCTGCATAGCAGACCTCCAAAACTTATCTTGCAGAACTGAAACTTTGTACCCTTTGACTATCATCTCCTCATTTCCTCCTCCCCCAGCCCCTGGTACCACCATTCTGCTCTCTGCTTCTATGAGTTTGACTACATTTCAGATTTCACATGTACGTGAGATCAGATACAATCTGTGACCTAGGAGTTAGAATAGCCGAGCAGCTAAATGTTCAGACTCCAGAGCCAGAGTACCTGGTGCGATACTTAACTTGTTCATTCACTAATTACCATCCTGGGCAAGCCACTTGGTGCCTGCATGCCTCCATTTTCCCAGCTGTACAAATGGGACTAATAGGAATACAGACCTCATGAGTTTTAGCTGAGGATTAAGTGAATTAACAAGAATAAAGAGTTTGCAATTGTGTATATCAGTGTTGGCTGTCGTTATGAAAGGGGAGCCAGAACCAGCCTCTCCCTCACAATCACCTCTCCTCTCCTCAGCAGCCTCATGGGCCTGCAGTTGTGCACACAGCTGTGCCGACATGGCCCCCTTTCCCTGGCCAGGGGGCATGCCCTCCGGCAGATGCACTGCCTGCTTTCAGCATGTTCCATGCCCTACAACAAGGACTGTCCTCCCGCAGGACACTGGGAATGGATCATGTAAAAGAAATGGCTCCTGGTGCCTTTTCATTCCTTAAGCTGTTCTCACTTGCAACCAGACGGTTTATCAGGAAGGGTATCAGCAAATACTGTGTGCTTTACTGCCGTTGGACGGCACTGGCATTGAATTGAAAAAGCCTTAAAAATGGCCATCAATCATTTGATATACGTGGGCAGTGATCTATATTGATATGGCTCCAGCTACCATCTGAAATGGTTTGTCTTTCATTTTACCCTTTATATGAGGGTTATTACAGTGCACACCACTTACAACAGACATGGTTATTATGGACAATTGGTTATAGTGGACGAAAACTGATTTCCCAAACCAAACATATTAAGTCCAATACATTTTTCATAGGTTATAACCGACAGAAACCTTGGTTTCGGCTGACATTTTCCAGGGACTTTAATTACATTACTATAGGACTCCAAAGAGGGAAAGAAAGGATGGCAGGTATCAAAATGAGGCCAGGGAACACCAGAGGTTTCATTTCTGACAAAATAATTATCCAAGGGTGGGAAACTATTTTGGACTTAACCCCCAAGTGCCCCTGCTCAGGTGGCCAGGTGTCTGTTAGCAGTTCCTCTGCACACCCCATCCCAGCCACGGGCGTCAAGATGCTGGTGGCAGACATAAGTCAAAAAAAAAAAAAAAAAAAAAAAAAAAAATGCCCAGCCCATCTAACACAGGCCTCCTTCCAGAAAACAACTGAGCGCAGCTGGTCATGACTTGTCCATGAAGGTCACTGAACCAATGAGTACTTTTTCTCTTAATGTACTTAGGCCAACAGACACCCTTAAAGGGATATTTAAAAGGTTGAACAGGGGCAAAAGGACAGACCCAATGGCCTTTGTAATGCATCCATTAAATTCTCTGCTTCTTCCTAAACCTAATTGCACAATCCCACAACTCAGCACACACCAGGTGGTGAGCTTTCTTTTCTGGGACTCTTTGCTTGCCCCTCAGAGATGTAGCTCCAGAATCAGCAAAGTTTACTTGCTCATTGTCAGAATACAAGGTGACTTACATTCTGCAATACATCTGCACCATGTACCCAAAGCCCACATCTATTTCCTCTTTCTGTTCTCCTAGACAAGGGAGAAAACAGAATTAATGTTCATAAGTGGATCAGGTAAAATGACACAGCACTTTGCTCACTCAGAATGTGGGAATGTGGACACTTCAAACAGCAAAAGCTTTGGCATCCATCAAATAATGTGTTTGAATCTTCCCTCAACCCCCTATGTCTACATCGCCTTGAGTAAGTTTCTCAACCTCATCGAGCCTCATTTCTCTTCTGAAAATTAGATGACATGGCCTACATCACATGATGTGAGACTATGCTGAGTATCATATAGGAAGTCATCTAGAGAGTTCGCCCACGTGAGTATTTGCTGTCCCTCCTCTGTCTTCAAATAGCAAGTTTATAGCATTCCTCTAGTTTGCCTTATGTTATCACCATTCACTTATCTCTCCACCCACCTTCCTCTTATTCACTCATGAGTTCTATAAGAACTAAGACTTTAATTTATCTTGGTGTCCCCAGGGCCAGGGGCAGAACAGGAACTTGTTAAAGGTTTATTGAACAAACATGGATCTTAGTTTCCCTTCCCACTTAAGTTCTTTCCCTTGGAGGTAGCAGGTAAGATCTCTGCCTCAGGGGTTCTGTCTTAAGGGCTTTATTTCTAGGACTTTGAACATGGTGTTTTCCAATTTAAAAATGAAACCCTTATCTGTCTGTTCTGAATTCTTTCCTTCCCCCTTTTATTCTCTTTCTCCAGTGTCACCTGGAGGATGTTGGTCCTCTTTCTCCTCTGGAATTTCAGCCCTTTTCAAGTTTCACCTCCCTACTTGCCCCTCTCTTTCACCCAGGGCCTGCTGGTCAGAGGGAGGAAAGGGTCTTTGTAAACGCTGTGTATCATCCCTGAAAGAGAAGCTACCAGGAGGCAGAGCACCAGGCCTAACACTGAGACCGACGTCCTTAGTCCATTGCCTTGAAACTCCCTCAACCCCCTTTCCTTACCTGTAAGATGCCCTGCTCTCCCAGCTGAGTCTGTGGGGTCCAGTGACAGAATGTGTGGGAAACGACTTTGAAAACTGTAGAGCACTAGGCAAGCATTTTAGACAAAATTACACTTACCCTTTAAGGATGCTGTTTGAATCCTTCACTGCTCAAGTGACTCTTAGACCAAACCATCTACCAAGGTCATCCTTACATGATTGAAAACTGAGCAGCAGAGTGACAGTTCTTTGTTATTGCTGCCTGATACCTCTCCTTGGGCCCAGAGCCTGGAACCACTCACCCAAACGGCTTTAGATATCACCAGCTTCCTCCTGGAGAAGATGTGCCCAGACCCAGTAGCTGAATATCCCATTCTACCCCTTCCACATCACCAAACTCAACACAATGACTGCCTTAAATAATTCGCTCCCACCCTTCTTGCCTGAAGGAGGTTTGTACTCTGGGGAAAGACAATTACTTGGGCCGTTGCTAGAGAGGTGCTTCTTCAACACCTCCCATGCACAGACCCCTCTCTCTCTCCCTCCTTTTCCCCCACTCCCTCCTGCAGAGGCCTCTACACACCCCACAGTTCTGCAAGTGAGCAGAGACAAGAAGTCACGAACTGAAAATGATCTTTTCACCTCTGTCACAACTAGGTGTTAAATATAAAATTTAAATGTTTTCTTAGCTTGGTCACTATTAAAAATGTTTCAATTTCTGTGAGTTTTGCAAACACCTTACAAAGAAATGTCAGTCCTGAGTTCTTACACATTTTCACTGGCACTTCCTGCTTCTGCGGCTTTCCCCATGGGAAGTATGGGAGCAAAATTAAAGATGAAAGGGGCTCTGGAACAAGGGTTTTAGATTCTATTCCACTCTGCCCCTCGCTTGCTGGGTAAACCGAGGAAAGTTACACACCTCTCTGTGCCTTGGTTTCTTCGTCTGTAAAATGGGAATGATAATAATAATAGCACCCACTTCAAAGAGTTGCTCTGATGATTAAAAGATTTAATCTGTGTAAAACACTTAGAGCAGTACCTAGTAATGTTGAATGAAGTTTCATTATTGTTATGATTTGCATTTGGGGAAAAATAATTGTCCCTCCCTCATTGGATCCTGGTGAAAATTAAATAAGTTGGATGTTTATAAAGTTTTTACCACAGTTCTTGGCAAAAAGTAAGTGTTTGGTAAATGTAAGCCGCTGTCTGGAATGCCCTGCCCCCACACTGCCTATCAAATTCCTCCCTAATGGAAGCCCCCACTAGATCTCTGTCCTCTCCTTCCATGAAGCCTTTCCTGATTAGCCCAGCTGCAAGAGTTGTCTCTCTCCTGGATCCGTCATTCACACATGGAATTTATTATCCTCTGTCAGGTAACTTAATATTGTGCACACCCCATCTCTCCAGTCTAACTAGAAACTTATATAAAGAGCAAGGTGTGGATTAAAATTATATGACCCTTACCATCCTAAGCTCTTGATAGATATTTGTGGATTTATTAACTAAAGGAATGAATGTTGTGATGAAACTGTGAACTCAGTAATTTAATGAAAAGATTGTATTTAAAGGTAAGATTTTTTGGATTAATTTCTTTTGAGCCTCTGTTCATCTGGGTAGTCGCAATCCCCCTTCCCTGAGGCTGTATAGCACGAGGGACCTCAGCTTAAATCATTTTGAAGCAAGACAGAGAACAAACAAACAAAATAAACTATAAGGGATCTGTCCTTCTCAGCCCAGAATGTGGAAGCATTGGCACAAAAAGAGTTATTTAGGGTGAGTGTATTAAAAAAGTGAGAAGTCCTTTCTTTTGGTGAAGGAAGAGAAACTGATAATAGTTCTAAACCCTGGGGCTAATAAAAGTACTCCTTCATCAACTAACTCTTCATTTAGGGAGAAGACTGCTCTTTTTTGCCTTCATTTTCAAGCCACTCGTGTTGGGGGTGAAGGTCAGTGAGTTTGTGTGCCTCTTCCCAGCTCAGCCCACTGAAGCCTTCCTTGGCCCTGCTATAAACAGCAGAAGGAAATCAGCACATCTCAAGCCAGTTCAGTTCACTGATAGTAATTCAGGTCCAAGGTCTGGGGGAGAATGAACTTGGGCGAGGCTATTGACTAAAGAAACTAGAATTGAGAGATTATCTGTGGATTCCACTTAGCCCCAGTAATCTCTTCCTCCCGCTTCACCCTCCTTTCACATTTCCCTGCAGTCCCTGTGGAGAAGGGAGAATTGGTAGTTCCCCGGCTGCAGCCTTTGGACTTGGATGTGGGCTTGAGGACTTTCCATTACAAACTGCTGGCCTTTGTAGAGCCCACCTATTCTGACTGAACCTTCCCAAGAAAGAGAGCCAGGAGATGGGTGCTTTTTTCAAGCACTTGTGAAATCTGTCCTCTAAGGAATTTCCTGCCTTGTGGTCAAAGAGACAACATATTTACATTTGGTGTTTTGGGGGGTTCTTTTTGTGTGAGCATCTTGTGCATGGAGCCCCACACAGTCCTAAATGGACCAGCCACAAATATTCTTAAAATACAGGGGCTGTTTCTGGTTCAATTATTAGTCCCTCCCCACCACCTCACCCAAGCCAACCTCAGCCCACAGAGGGCTTTCATTTCATGGGTGAGCCAGAGAGGTGATGGATTTGCCTGCTCAGTTTCAGCCTTCTCTGTCTAATGAACCCAAGACTACCCAGGGTGTGCTAGGGGCACCTGTGCCCAAGGCCATCCTCCAGCCACCTCCAAATGCTACCCTGTCGCCCTGGGGCATGTGTCAACTGCAGTGAGCAAAGCTGTAGAGAAACTGAGGCAGAGATAGAAGCTCTTCCTTTGCTTTTCTCCATATGTAAGTGGCAAAGGCTAGTAATAGCATTCTTTGCTCTAAGTATTGGGCCATACAGTACTTCCTCTCAAAAAGCTTTTAGCTGATCCATCTTCTGCCTAAATTCTGGCCCAAGCATTCCAGCCCTGGAGTTTACCACATAAATTTTCTGCGTCCTCAGCGTAGACACCCCCCCCACCCCCTACCACACACACACAAGGAAGCTGAAAAAGCAGAGTGATAATTACTCAGTGGAATAGATCAGACTACTCAATTTTGCCAATAGAAGGGCAGGTGAATAATCTAACTTCATACAGTTGTATCTACTGACTTATTAATCCATTATTTAAGTGTTCCATAATTCAAAAACTTCCTTGCTTTGTAAGTGGTAAGAATTTCCAGTTAAAGACAATCATTGTAATCTTAACACCCACTCTGTTCCTAATTATCTCTATAATTAAATTACCAATTAAAAAGAACTGAAAAAACTCTTCGTTGGATAAAATAAAATGCCCTTAATTATGATGTCGTATCCTCGGTGAACAGAAGCAGAAATATATATACACACACATAAGAAATTAAATATATATGTACCCATCTATAAATGTCATCTTTTCATAGACTTTTCCATATCAGAGCTTCACACTCAAGCTACATGCCAAAGTTGTGACTCTTCCTGATTTTTTTAAAGTGGAAGAGAAGAGGGACAAAGCAAGACAACTTTATTGGTTTAAACCTGTCTCATGAAAATAATGATATTGATCAAATTTATAGGGCTTGATTCAAAAGGGAATTGTACAAGCTTCTTCCAAATGAGAGCAATATAATACAAAAAGGCACATAAGATGTAATGCTATCATCTAAAGGGCTAACTTTTGCTACCTATTAACCCTGGTTTCTCTCACACAAAAGCAGTTAGGATGGTCTATAAGATACAAGAGTGATTTAGAGGAATCCCTGAGTATTGTACCTTGGTGTGGTCCAAGGAGTGGGCCCTATAAAGCTTCATGTACCTTTTATGTTTTCCTGATGCACAATACAAGAGAGGGAATAAACTCTGCAAGGAATAGGAAGGAAAAGCACTTTCTTTCTTTTTTTTCTGTATTTACATTTTACAAAATTTACCATTTTTCCCTGAGGGTGCAGAATCACTAGTGTGTTAATTAAGTTCACAACTGCACATACCAAGTCAGGAAATACCAAAAAAGAAAAAGAAAAAAAGACTTCACGAAGCAAAACTGAGTGCTGGAGTTGCCCATGGCATATAACAAAGTATACACTGCTCTACTGTTCAAGCATTCCAAATTTTAAATGTGCCAAGTAAATCACTTCTTAATTATTGGGAAGTTTAATTCATTTCCCCAGCTCTCCTACTGCCTCTCCCAACTTTTTCTACATATGTGTGCATTTTGGTACTTTACGTTTTTTTAACTCTTGAAGCTAGATTTTGTCTTGTATACTTCAATCAGGGAGAAAGGAATTTAGCATAAACATTCCAAAGGAAATTCTAGTAGGGCGATGAAACTTAGTGTGGAAATTTTTATCTCAAAGGACACATGGGTTTGGGAAAGTTCTTATTAAGCAGCAATTTTCTGTGGACTAAACCTGAACTCCTAGCACTGCTACTGTAAGCATCATAAGAGCTACATTTATAAATATCATTTGTATATCTATGCATTTATAATTTTGAATGAATCCTAGAAATAGAATTCGGAGGTCTATTGGGCATTTGGTACTCTAAGGTCGGTGTATAACATAGCTAAGGAGAAATGACTGCCCTTCTTCCCTATCCTAAAGACAAAACAAAATAAACAGAACAATTACATGTGTGTCTTGGCATTTCCAGAGAAAACTCTAAACACCCAAAAGAGGATACAGAAGAATAATGCGTCCATAGTTTGTATCTAAAACACACACACAATTTGTAGCAACCAGCACTTTCCTCCTCACAGTTTTTAAAAATAATAGAGGACTGTGGCTTCCATTTCACAAATGAGGAACCTTAAACTATCAGCAGCGCCCATAAACAGTCACAGAAAATAATGGGCTGTCAGGCCACCCCAAAGATAAGAGCAAAACCAAGATCCAAACCCTCAACCCTGATCATCTTGAGAAACTTATTAAACTTACTAAAGCCAGTCAGGCAGAGTTGTCTCAAATTTTAGAAAGTCAGCCTCTCTCCTCACATCGGAGAGATGGTACGTCTCCCAGAGCACGTGATGTTCTGTTTTTGGCTGAGAAAGCTATACCCTGTATCTCACAGCTCCGCAGCAGGACCTCTTTCTACTAAACATGTTCGCTTCCCACATGAGCTGCCATATGTCTTACCCTTCATAAGAAGTTGGGTGTGAATCCATTTTTATTTTAGCAAGGACTCTGATTCTGTTCATCATTAATCTTCCCCCTTTGTCTCATCCCTCATCTCCTGCCAAATGACTTTTCAAGTACTCACTGAACTTATTTTAAAGGACAAAGCATTCCTACAACTCCCTCTATGAAGAGATGCCATCAGAAATGAAGGAAACGACTGGAGGATTTTTTTTTTTTTTTGGTTTACTGAAGGATTTGTGGACAAGATGTCACATTTTAATAAATGCTTTTCACTAAAGGGAACCCACTAAAGAGACTTAGTGGAATTCACTCTCGTCATCTCTAAATGGGCACTGGTGCAGTGAGTCTCAAACTTTAACATCCTTATAGAGTCTGGGCAACATGTTCAGAATGAAAAACCCTGGACCCCATCTGCACCTGGCCAGTAATTCCCGGGATCCAGGAATCTATATTTTTGACAGCTCTCCAGGTAATCCTGATACAAGCTAGTCCTTAGACCACACATTGAAAAACACTGACCCAGTGGATGCTTATCCACATCTCAAAGAGAATGTTCAGCCCTAGGTGGAGCAGGGCCTGGCTTCAGGATATTGGAATGTTAAGAGGTCAGAGCCCAAGGTCTTGGGCTGAAACAAGGGGGCCTGAGATGTCAAAAGGTCACCTGGCCACTTCTTTTCTGAGCCTAACATGTAACTTAGGTTTTCTTGTTTCCATGAGTTCCATCCTCACCCATTAGCAAAATAAAGAGCGGCCTGTTCAAATTCTTTCTGTGAAGCCCTCCCTGGGTCCCCTAGAGCAAAAGGCCTGTGTGTTCCGAGGAGCTGGCTTTGCTCTTTGTATAGCTGTTTTCTTCTTCCACTCAACTGTCAGCATCAGCCTATACAAAGCAGCTCTCTTGTTCTGAATCACATTTTTCATGTGTACCATAACTCTGAAAATCAAAATGGAAAGCACAACATGTGACCTGAATGCAATTTTTTTTTTCAATAACAGAGCTGTTAATATTTAGTTTCACTTAATGACCAGAGACGTGGATCCACACGGATTACAATTTCTGCCTCACTCAATTCACACACAGAGTAGAATTTATATAATCTGGCTTTAATTTTTTTTCATATAAATAATTAATTCTACATTTAAAAACACATTAAGATGTTTTATTTCTTAATCAGCTAATTTGACTGGGAAACAAAGATGCCTTTTATTCACATTTTCTTTGAGTCCTGTTACTGTAGTAAAAGTTCCCCACAAGATTTGGCCTTCCCTCACAAGTTTCGCGGCTGCCAATTAGTTTCCAGAGTCTCTATTTTACAAAAATGCTTCTCACTTTTAAAAAATGTAATTGAATGTCTGTTCATCACAGAGTTTCTTGTGTTCAAGCCCCCGGTGTTAAACATTTTTCAGGTTGACTTGGGTCAGCTTTGAAAAATTTCAGACAGTGAAACTTGAGAAGGGACCGTATGGTATAGTGTGTCCCTCACATCCTGTTAAGTATTAAGTGGATATTTAAATGGACTTGTTATACCTCGAGACCGCCTTAAAGTGAGCCATGTAGTTTACAAGACTATTAATTAAATGAGAGGATTGCATGGGATGCACATGTATTTTCATAATCATTCACATTGGCCCTGAGTTGCCCTTTAATTTTCAGACTAATTAAAGTAACACACTGAACTGCAAAGGGTGGATGGCTGCATATCTACAGAGATGCTAACACTGATGAAAGTGGAATGGCAAATTTTTCTTTTTTTTAAAAGGAGTGGGAGAAGAAAGAATTCGCCTGAGTGGACCTGACTCTGTTCCATTCATGGCTCCCTATTTGTTCCACTCCTGGATCAAGTTTTTAATTTAACAAGACTGCATTTTGGGGGAGTTTTCGACCCCATCTGTTTGGGGCCAGAGTGTGCCCCACCTGGTGGTGCAATTGATTTTTGAATTAACTGGGCTTTATTTCAGAACAATAGAGTGATTGTTTAGTTGCTTTTAAGCACTAGGATTCTTGGAATCTGATGGGCAAAAAAATAAATCAGACTGCAACGCGCGGCTCTCTGAGCCGCTAATTGCATTTGACCCATTATCCTCCACAGCCCTGGTTCAAACTTTGACACGGCTGACTTGGAGTTTGAAATGTAAATGGAAGGGCTGCTTTTGCCGGTCATCACACTGCAGAAAGTTTGTTCCTGGAACACTCTTCGAGGCCTGGAAAAGAGAAGAAACAGATATGAGCAATTATCCCAGGACTGTACAGCTGCTGGCACTGGGGACTGGCAGGCACGGCTCTGGGCCCTTCTCCCCAGCACCAGCCAGTGCAAGGAGCGGGGGATTGAGTGAGTTGGGCTGCCCAAGAGAGGAGCAGCAGAGGTGGCAACCACCCATACTTTCATGGGACCCAAGGAGTTAGAGGCTGAGGCCATCTTCCTTACTGCTTCCCACAGCCCACCCTTAAAAAGCATGTTGCACCGACATCTACTTAGCAACTCCTTGCTGCATCCCCAGCTTTCTCCTCACCACAGTGGCTGTGCCCTGCCATCCCTAAGGCCTCTCCAAAAAGAGCACAGGGTTTATAAAGCTTCTCTCTTTCTTTACAAAGAGAAGTTCCTCCACTCCTGGGAAGCTCATCCAAAAACAATAGCTAGTGCTGCTCCCCAGACCGATCTAACAAAGGGCGTGACTATTCACCATCAGCTGGGCTCCCCTGGGACCCCAGATCTCTGCTGGAGGGCAATCCGAAGCTGATTTCGCAGTGCCTTTAAACGCGGGGCCAGGGAGTTAGGCCCTGGGAGGAAGACAAGAAGAAGAAGGGGGAGTACTGGAGGGGAAAAGGGTGACTTCCATGTCAGGAGGGGTTCTGGGGCTCAGAGGCAATTGAAGCTGGGCAGAGGGACTGGATCCCGGCCCAACTCTCCAGACCAGGAGGAAACTGGTCCTGTAAAAGAAGGGGATGGTGGAGCCCTAGGGAGCAGGGCTGCGGACATCACAGAGCCACCCGAGCAGGACTGGCCTCCCAGCACCAGAGCCTGCAGCAGCCCTGGGAGTTGCACCAACGAGGCAGACTGGAGAGACACTTCATTCAGGGTGGCAGCCATGTTGAAATCTCAGCTTTGCTACTTACTAGGTGACTTTGGCCAAGCTCCATAATCCTTCTGTCTCAGGATACCAAAGGCTCATGTGGGGCACTAATAAACAGTAGATACACAATATGTCATGAGACATTCAGTGCTAAAGCCTGGTGCATACATAGTCCCAAGTAAAGCGATCATCAGAACCAAGGTCAGGCCTCCTCTTATCTGCTGAAGAAAGTTCAACGTTTCCCGAAGAGGAGCACAAGCTCCATCAGCAATGTCAAAGCAACACAGATCTAGGGAGGCTGAGCTCCTGGCACACCGAGCTCCTGGCTGACAGAGCTCACCACCCTGTGGAGGAGACAGAGACAGCCACACATTTAAGAGAATAAAGGCACTGACCTGCTACGCTCCTCAAAGCCCCATTGATCTTCTTTCTGTCCAGCCATGCAGAGCTCTCCTCACTGTCCCTATGAGTGCTCCCCAGCTCTGTGCCAAGGCAGCAACACTTCCATATCAGGCTGGAGAAGATTCCCTGGCTCCCACTGAACTTTGACCTCTCCCCAAAGATTGGAAGTCCAACCTAGTGCTGCCTTGTGCTGGATAAGACCCTGGTTTCTTTTCTCAGTGGGAAATCAGAAGTGATGCTTTTGTGAGAGTTTAATTATAGCTCGGGCACATATTAAGAGGTGTGGAAGGCCCCCCACATTGGCAGTACTGCAAGTCATCCCACCCATGTTCTCAGCTCAGAGATGGAGTGATGTACTGTGTTTGGGGCCAGGTCTACACTGCACCTGGATCCCTGTATTTGCCAATAAATAGAAGCACATGGAGTTATTAATTAGCATTTATGAGCTCATTAGCATTCATAAGTAATGTCAACACAAGATGATGAACTAAGTTGGATTATTTGGGAAGGGGAGGCGAGGGAGAAAACTTGTCTCTCCACTTGGATTCTTATAAATGTTACTTCCCTGGAATCCACCCCCACCTAGGAGTCAGTAGAAATAAACACAAATACACAGGGCAAGTCAGCAAATTCCCTGTGTATGAGGGTGGCCTCTTCAGAGTTTCTGGTTCCCATTACTAATCTACTTCATACTGAATGGATTTGAGACTGAGTTTAAAGAAAACATGCAGTGGCAATATTGCCATCCAGGGTGGTCATATGTGATCCTTTGTCATGAAATTTGCAAGGTGAAAGGACACTCGGAGATCATGACATCATACTACCATGCGTCAGGTAAGAAAGCTGAGGCCCTAACATTGGTAGCAGAGCTGCATCTGGAATCTCTGCCTCTCTAGCTCTTTTTCTATAGCTCAAGTGTTCATAAAACTGATTCATCAGGTTTGGAGCTAAAAGTTTACCTGGGCCCAATGTTATCACTTTGTTGAAACTGTCTTCTCCACAAAAAAAAAAAAAAAAAAAAAACGGCATTTATTTTTCATTCAAGTGTATTTTGGGAACCAAGCAGCATTCACTTCCCCTTTTGGTAAATCTTTCACTCCAGCTTAACAAGAATTGTTGGCAGCTGATGTCCGTACTTCAGTCCCTTTTGGGCAGGGCAACCAAGTGAATCACTGTGAGAACCACCTGGCTTCTAATGGAAACAGGATGGAAATTATACTGGGCTTAAAGAATCCAATTTACTGGGAACTGAAAGGGGCTTTTGCAGGGGAGAGAGCAGTAACTGAGGGAAGGAGGGAACAGAGACATGATTAGAAACCCAAAGACCCCTGGAGTAATTTTAACCCTCAGTTCTTCCAGCTATTTAGAAATCTGACCGTTTTTATGCAGATCTACAACATTTAAATTAAATTAAATGTAATAGTGGTTTTAATAGGTTAAAAAGAAAGCACTTTTAAAAGCTTCTCCCACATTCGATTTATACCAGGTGTTTTGCTCACAAAAGGTTGCTCATGAGAGGATGGTCCCCCAGTTTGGGTTGTAGCCCTCACCTTTTGTTGTTGTCTTATACTATCGTAGCTGTGTGAAACTTGTATCTAATTTCTAAAGGGTACCCTGCCTCCCTCGATTATGACGTCTGATTTCACACTTGACTTTCAGTCGCAGCCCATCACAGTCATTCGGTTCGGAGTCTCTGCATGTGCTATGTAGGTTGACACCTTGGGCTATGTTGGTATTAGATCTATGTGAACTAGATGGGAAATGAAGGAGGACCAAGTGCTGACCCAGGTTGCAAACTGTTCAGTTCTTAGAGGTTTTTATGTATCCTTAATTTGGGACAGCAAGCCCAAGTGGGACATTCTGGTGATGTAATTTTTCAATACCATACTTCTTCAAATGAGCATGGTTTCCAGGCTTGAAGACTGGTATAGTTCAGCTGGTTGCTGATTATTCCCCAAACCATCAGTTTGTGTTCTATATGGTTATTAGTGAATAAAACAACCAAGAAACCAAAGGTGGCTTCTAACCTCACATTTGAGTTTATCTACATAGACTGTTGGCTTCTACCTTAATTCCAGTGTTGACTTTTAACTTAGTCAGGAGCTTGTTGCCAAAGTAGTTCATAGGTCTCCTTGTTTCCTAATATATGATGGTTTTTCTTGACTTTTTTCCTTCTTCACCTATTATCACTGGATACAATATTGTCTGATCATTAGAGTTCATGGCCTTCTTTATGCTTCCGGGGGTTTTGTGACTAGAATTGAGTGATAATCTTATATGGACTCTCTGTCTCCAGAATGATTATTTATGTGTTTTACTGGCTCAGTAATATAGCCCACATCAACGAGGTCTTTCCAAGCTCCAATAACATGCAGGAGCTTCTGGGTGGCTATTTCAAAGAACCAACGTTCTCCTCCTAGAGTTCTGAGCTCACAATTGATCATTGACTTTCCCTGCTGTTCCTTTGGGCAATGCTGTTTTAAATAATTAAGGGGGAAATAGGGTAATTTTCAGCAATATAGAAAAGCGGAAAAGGCATCAGCAAGTTCAATGCTATAGACCCTACCAACATGTAATGACCTCAAGGATATCTTTTCAGATTTGCTGATATCTGCCAGAACTGAGATCTGCTGTTTGTGTAAAATGCTTTTATAAAATGTCATGTACAGTGACCAAAAGACACACAAGCAGCTGCATTTCAGGGAACAGAGAGAGGAAGCTTCAAGCAGGAGACAGTAGAAAACTGTCATTAGAACCCCATTCCCCACTGAAACCCCCTCAATGGGTCTACATCATCCACAGGATAAAGCTGATGCTAACGAGCATGGAATATAAGAGCTTTCATTTTTCTGAACTCTGTTTTGCCTGATTGTGTCCTCTATGTTCCAGCAACATTCAGCCACACTATTTTTCACCCTGTATCTTTGTTGTGCCTGGAATATTCTTCCACTGCACTCTGATCTTCTTTTCCTTGTTCTATGAAACTAAGCTCAGGCAACAACTCCCCCTGGAAACTTCACATTACCATCCTTCTTCTCTGACCGCCTGATTTGATAAGGCATCTTTCCTCTATGCTCATTTCTGCCACTCCATTTACCAAAATGTTTGTAATAGTTTAGTTAAGTATCTTTCCTTCCACTTGACCGTGAGTTTCTTCAGGGCAAAAGTTATGTCTTATTTCTTTTATTTATTTTCTTATTCCTTGTACTGGAAACAAAGCCTAAGATATACAAGAAGTTTTACAAATGCTGGATGGATGAATAATAGATTCAAATAATATAAATGGCCTGTGGAGAGTTGGTAAATGCCATCAAACAGCCTAACCTGGTATATCAGAAATGAAGGCACTAATTTTGAGCCAAAAGATCAGAGATCTTGAAAGATTAAGACACGGAGCCCCGAAGAGTAGCATTATCCATCCCTACCAGCCCCAGCCTTGCAGACACAACCCTACCATTATAGCTGGGCAAACTATATCTGCAGTTGGTTTCAGGATTATAACGGATATCATTATCTTCCTCTTCTTTTGACCATTTTAGATTCCCTTTATCCTACACTCTTCTGGCATGGTGGCTTACCTGGTAGAGTGACCTAGACCCTCATTCTTGAAGGATCTGAGCCCCTGAGCCCCTTCTAGGCCACGGTTGTTACATTTGTCCATTTACCATCAAAGCTGGGCCAGAGGATACTTAGAGACATCCAAGTGGTTTACCTGGATGGCAAACATAGGTCTCCCTGTTCCCACTGTGTAAGTGCAGCCTTATCTCTTCATGGTCAGGGTCCAATCCTGCTATTAACATGGTGACCCTTGGCACATGAAGTCTGAAGTGCCCAACCAGTAACCATAGCTTAGGGTTCATCTCCTTTAAGCTCTTGAGATTCTTGCTGTGTCCCCCAATGGATACTTTCTCCCTTCAGAAACCAAGACCTCTAAGCCTACAAAGTCTAGACTGTTGGGAAAGGGAAGTACAAATTCCCTGAGTGGGTTACAGGGAGTAGTGGTAAGCAGAGCCACACTGCTTTCACCCCTTGGTTGCTGGACCCATGTGTTCTTCCTTTTGGGGCACAGCTCCATATAATGGCCATTGATTTAGAGTATACTCTGCACCATACAGAATAGTGCCTGATCCTCACAGATAACAGGCCTAAGCTGGTACCTCAGCTCTGGCTCGAAGAGACCATTCCATCACTCTAGCAGACCAGCATCTCTTAAGGAGTACTGTATGAGAAAGGGTAAGGATATCCCATTGTTGTGTACCCTTTGGTGCACCTCTCTTGCTATAGAGTAAGTCCCCTGGTGTGAAAGGATTCGATGTGGGATATCTGCCCATGGATCAAATACTCTAAGCCCTAAGATACAGATGATGGTACCAGATGAGATTCTGCAGGTAGGAAAGGGAAACTTTGGAATATTATTTTCTTCAAGTTAAAATGAATTGCTGCCCCTTCTACCAATGCAGCTAACTTGCCACCAGGTGGCTGGTTTGTGATCTTAAAAGATAATGCTATATAGGGATTGTTCTCTTTTGCTGACAGATTAGACATTGGGCAGTAGCAATAGCTGTATTAGTTTGGTGAGTGGGAGCCATGCTACGGGCCCATGTATAGTTTCCAAACCCACCACCACGGCTACTCCATTTATGCATCCATTGTACCAGAACTAGGATGATCGATGGCAGTAGCTCACTGATGTCAACTGGCCTAGTCAGTCTACCTTCTTATTTGTTTAGTGCCTCTTCTGTGTTGGATGCTCCCTTGTAGAAGTTAACCTTTGACACAAAGATCTTCACACGTCATGCTCATTCTCACAGGAATACCTTTTCCTGAGAATCCCTTGTCTTCTCATCTTTTTTGGCCCGTGATCATTCAGCCAAGCCATTTGTCATTAACCATGAGTTTACATATGTTTTCTTTCCTCCCAAAGTAGACAAGCAGTACATCATTTGAAACTATGCTCATTAGGAGGATTTCTACTACTCGGTGACTTTAAGGTCACCCCTTAGTAGGGCTTTAGTGAAGCAGCAGTCCATTTTTGGTAGGCAGCCACATACCAAGTCAGCACATTCATGAGCTAACTTCAGCCTCTTACATTCACCATCAACTGGCCACGGGTGTGCTCGGAGGAAGACGCAGTGCCATGGTGGTGGATGATGACCTGCGGTCTGGGCCACCTGATCAGGCAGTCTACTTGTGTCCTCTGGCCCTGCTCATGTCCAGTCCTGAGTGTCCCCTTTCCATCTTCCAGTGGATTATTTGAGGGCTTACCTTACCCATTCAACCTTATGACTTGTCAGATCTAATAGAAAACAGTTTATGATGGACAGTTCTACTTCAAAATCATTTGATTACTAATAGGCAGAGTACCAGAGCATGCCAAGAGGTGCTTTTCAAAATGTGTGTCGTCTATCCTCTGGGCCATCCTGCTCAGCATAATGAATTGGTGAAATTTCTGATCTTATGTGATATTTCCACACTCATATGCCCATTTCTCTGAGACTTTATTTTCCTACCAACTGTCATGGTAATTCATTCCTACTTTATTTTATACAGACTTTCTCCAAGTTTCTGAGAGTCATCCTAGAAGAATAGTAGCAGCATCCCAGGACCATTGCCAGATGTCCTGTACCCCAGGAGAATGCTCCCATAGAGATAAATTCTCTGTTATATAACATTATATTCCACCCACCCGATCCAGTACTCTCAGAACACAGTTGCTTAAATAATGTCCCAGATCCTGCCAGTACTTGTTGGCTAGATCCTTCAGTTCCTTCAAGATATAGTACCTTTCCTCCCTATCAGGCCCAGCACTTCCCCACCTAGGCAATGTTGTGATTTAATCCCATTTAGTAGTCTGGCTGCCAAGAGAGGAGACATAAGGGCAGATCTTAAAGGGAGGGGACACATTTATGCAAAGCAGAGGCCTGTGCACCTTCTTCAAGCAAGAGAGGAACAGTCCTACTCTTAAACAGAGTGTAGTGGGCCTTCTCTGTAGGCTCAAAGACTTTAGGGGAATCGGGAGACTCAAGATGTACAAATGCACCAGCTCAGGTGTCATTATCTCTTATCTCAAAGTCCTGCTCTTTTCCAGTAGGAACCCTGGCTGGCATAACACACCTACCTAGGAAGAGCATTCAACCTTCCCTGAAACTCCACTAATCTTATAATTAAGGTCTAGCTCTGACCTTCAACTTTAACTAGAAGAAACGAGGCTCACATTATATCCAATCAGTAGGCCTCTGGTTTTCACACCAAACCTTTAATTACTTTTTTTCCAAAGCATTAATTGCCTTTAGCAATAGTCATTCAATGCCTTTGTTCTTATAATTATTTTTTCTAACCCTAGGGATAGGGTCCTTGTGACCACTGGCTGGCAGGTGATCAAGCTCCAGAACCCTTCTTTAGCATCATCTTTCTCGGACTACTCCTGGTACCAACCATTTAGATTGGGTTTTCTGAGAATCCAACTTTCAATCTCAGTTTATTAGTGAATGCTCCCAGAATCACCATTTGTAGAAGGAAAGCAAAGGGAAGGAAAGCTGACCAGGCCAAGGGAGAAGTTGAGCTATGATGTAGTCACAACAAAGGCCTCGGCCAACCTCACAGAGAATCCTCAAGCTGGCCTGCACTTAGGAATTGTCCCAATTTGGGGTGAAGCAGACAGACCTTTATGCCCCTGGAAACCAGTCTTTGGATACAGGTTTCTCTAGCAAGGGGATGCGACACTCAAGCAAAGGCAATTAGCAGAGAGGGCTAACAGCTAAGGACTGTGGGCCAACAGCACTCCTAGCAGCTGGAGGATTAAGCCCTCCAGTCCCGAGGGGATCTCGGTAGAAGAGGACACTGCCTAACAGAACCCAGCTCTACCTCCTATGAACTGTTGACCTTGGGTAAGCCAGTAATGCTCTCTGTGCCTTAATTTCCTGATCTGTAAAATGGAAATAACAATAATGCCAACCTCATAGTGCTCTCTTAAAGATTAAATGAAATAATGTGCTGCACCTGAAGACAGGGCCTGGTAGACAATAAGCTCTGTAGCTTCCTGTAGCTATACAAAGCTTAGTGTTTATGTGGGAAGCTAAGTCTAAAGGACAGGCTACAAAAGAGTTGCTAAATTGTGGGCAGTAGAAATTTAGAAAAGGCAACGATTAAGGAAACAAAGAACAGCAGTAGAGAGGAGATGGTGAATAGATACATGGAGTTTAGAAAGGTGCAACAGAAAAGGACAACTTTCAGGGAGGATATTAACAAGAGCCAAGGCCCAGGAAGTAAACATGCCATTTACAGGACAACAAGGAAGTCCTTCTGGCTGCTACAGTGCTTCCTGTCTAGAAGCAGACCAGAAGAGGGGTGGGTTATGACCCCGACAGACCATAGTACAATTGGGCTCAGGAGTGGTGTGAGGAACATCCCCAAGGAATGGAGAATGTTGGCAGGAGAGTGTTGATAGGGAATAGAGGGGGCAAGGAAAGACAGACACAAAGGAGAGAGTTGTGTCAAGGAGAGAGGAAGCTGAAAATAAAATGGGGTTAAAAGGCAATCCAAAGAGTGAAAGAGAAAAACAGAAATGAAGAAATGGAGTAGAGCTCTAAGAAATGATGGCCTTCTAATTTTAGAAGCTCCAATTCAAAGAGTGTTGCAGAAAATAATAATAATTTAGGACTAGGTCAGTTGTGTTACTTCCTGGAGAAACAATACAAATACATGTATTAAGAAGCCCAAGGTTTTGCTATAGTATAAATAGTTCTGAATAATGTCCCTTCTGAAAATGCCTATTTTTCCAACAGGTGCAATATGATACCATCTGCCCAACAAAAGAACCTAAATGTCACTAACTTCATAAGAAAATGTAATTGACTGTTTAGGACCCTAGTTTGTTCAGATGATATTTAATAATTTGTACTTATATAGCATGTTGGGACATAAAATGAATTATAAATGTTAACTTTCTAACTCATATACTAGAAAGATAAGAAACATGACACTCCCCTTTTCAACAGATAAATTCATTCTGCAAACATTTATTGGGTTCCCACAAGCTAGGCATTGTAACTATGCAGAAATTTGGCTACATGGAGTTGGATTCATGCTGTTTGAGTGCCCATCCTCCCGCCAGCAGAAATGAGAGCCTTCCAAGAGTAGGAGCCGCGACTTCCCCTCTCTGAAGTCCTAGGGCCCAGCACAGCACCTAGAGAAGGGGAGTTCCTCTATAAATGTGTGGAGATGTTTTAAAAATTAAATACCCTGAATTAGCTGTAAGGCTATGCTCTGGTTATTAAAAACATAAACCCAGACATTCAATTTCTGAGCCATTGCTAGTCACTGGACCTCACTCCCTATAGAAACCCCCCCATCCGTCTGGGCTCTTCTGTCTGTTCTTTTAGACTGTAGAGCATTCACTTTTCCTTGTGAATTATGCAATTTCTGTAGGCCTCTGCATTTATTGGAGACAAGGTTGAAGCTAGGGCTGGGCCCCACACTAAGGTTGCTTTTTTCTTAAACATTTTGGCTTCTATGAAGATTTTTATATTGAGCGGAAAAATAGAATTCTGGATCTAGAAATCACTCCAAGTCAATATTCTCTTGTTAGTCTGGGTTGGGTGTGGGAAAGTTCCACTTGGCAGTTCTGATTATAATGAGGTCCCGACTGCTATCAAATGGCCCGCAGAAAATAAGAAATAAATTGAGCTCAGGGTCTTATTCTGAGTCCGGCCTTATGGTCTCACTGTGTGGGTGAGACCACTCTCCAGTGAGATTTTTTGCAGGTGTCTGGTAATTTAACCCCTTCTCACAGGGTCCAAAACAAACCTATCATGTGCCAGACCAAAATCCTAGTGAACTAGAGAAACCAATAAAGTCACAAATTTGTGCCTAAATCTTGCACCTTCTCCCCCTCCCATATCCCAATGTGAACACCATTAAAAAGCTGAATTGCTAATATCTGGAAGGTATTCTTTGTGCTCAGAACTAAGACAGGGGTGGCACCTGGTCCTAATCATAAAAGCAGAATGTCTCCAAGCCTGAGGAACAAAGTGGCATGAAAGAGCCCCACCCCAGTCCTGGACTATTGCCCCTGGGACAGTCACTTTAGAAGGTCCGTTTCCACAAGTGTCAAAAATCAGACCCTAAACACACACTTGGCCAGAATACACCCTAATTAAGTTGCTGGCCATTTCCATTACATAGGTTATCACTTCTCTTTACCTTTGCTCTTTCACTTTGCTCAGTGAAAGGCTGTATAAACCTACTGCTCTCTAGAGCTTCAGATGATTGCATGTAAACAGTGTATGTGAAGAGAGCTGGAAAAGTCTAAAAAGGAGGACTTGGCTTGCTTCCTTCTTTGAAAAATATGTCCTGTATCACTCAGCTGAAATTTACAAGGGAAAAAGAATCTCGGGGTTTCTTTCTTCTGCTTTTTGGGGGAGGAGGGTGGCATTGTCTGTCTATGGCTGAGCCCACAGTTGTACATGAAAGTTCATATTTCCAGGGCCCTGCGTGGGCTACCTTTCCCAGAATTCATGTTCTCAATGGGAAACTGAAATAACGCATGAGAGTTAGCCTAAGTAGATTTAAATAATTAAATTCAAAAATTCTCAAACCACTTGCTGTTTCAAATTTATTTCTTTAATAACAACTCAGACTCAGCAACAGACTGGATTAAGATTTCATTTATTCAAAATTTAAGGTATATCCAGCTCTGGGTGTTGTTTTTAAGTATTTAAGGGGAAATTTGTGCGTGGTGCAAATGAAGAGACTGCGGTATTATAAATTCATTTCCTCTATTAGAAGCAGGGCCGTGCCTGCGTGCTGCAGCTGTTCGGGGAGGCAGCCTGACAGGCTGGAGGGTGCGCCCGCGAGCAGACGACCCTTTGTTTCCCCACAAGGGAGATTTGGCCGGCCCCACTCCCTTAGCAAGAACTATTTCCTCAGTGGCGCCAGGCAGTTGGGCAGGATCATCTGGGTGGTTTTCATGTGGCAAAGCAAAGCACCCTCTGGGATTCCAGGGCAACTTCTAAGGATCCATTTTCATCCATGACCTCAAACCAGGCCTTGCACCAGGCTCCAAAGTTGGAAGGCCACTGCGGCCTGAGCTGAGTTCACTGACCTCTGAAATAGCCCATCCTGATACATTCAGGGAAGCAGAGAGTGACTCAGGAAACAGGTGTTATGTCGCAGGTAACAGCCTCATGGTACTTACTATTCATGCTAACAATTTTAGAAACAAGTGAGTTTCTTATACATTCATCACCACCCCCAGGCATTCATATTCTTTTTAAGTACAGAAACCTTAATTAGATTTTGACCACAGACCCGGATTTGACTTACCCTGACAGGGTTTCCATTAGTGTAATCTGTGGGGGAATTCACTGTTTTAACATCTGTGTGCCTGAGGCCTATCTCACATTTACTGCAAAACTCTGAAAAGCCTCCCTTGTATGGCTGTATGTTTCCTCATGCTCCCAATTTCACAGAAGTCATTTCAGCACCAAACGGTAATTAGCAAAGGGATGGGCCTCAGCTGACATGAATGCAATGTATTGTTTTCCATGAGGCCCTGAACCAAGCAAACAAAGAACACAGTCTAGCTGTCTGGCATTTTATTAACTTGTATTGTGCAGTGCACCTTCCTGAAGAGAGATCTTCAGGAGAAATTCAACAGTTTGTGTGTGGCAACACGCAGACTTTAGAAGAATATTAATTTCAGATCAATTAGGCAAGTTTTGTGGTACCTCAGCCTGTAATATAGGACAGCCACTTTTATAATTATCTTCCATATTAACTTTATCATCACCAGACTTTTGCATAAATGCAACCTTTCATCTTTAAAATGCCAACACTTCTTCAATTTTGGCAACCGTACAGCACTGCTAATTATTTGCTCATTATGTGTGGTTAACTGATGAATCATTAATAAATGAATGAATGGCTAATATATTTTTATGGTAATTGGAGATATAACTGATTGCAGACTTCCTTAGCTTCTCAAAACGGCACTGAATGAGCAGCGGCTGCCTAATTGTTTACAGATGATATGTGTGCCCCCACCCAGCGTTTCCCACAGTTGTGGTTTATCACTGGCATATTCTCATCAGTCCAAGGTGGCGGCTTGCCGAGGGACCAGTCTGGGCAGAGGGGAGTGGGCAGCAGCATGACCACGCTTCCTTTCCTGTGTTTCTGTCACCTCATTTGTTTCAGCTCAGCTGACACATAACCATGTAGGGGCCTCAGAGACATTTGCTAGCAATTCGAAGACTTCTCGCGACTCTATTTGCTGAGGCATCGTCGGAGCCACGGCCCCATCGCGGCTGTGATTACCCCTAGTCAAAAACATATAGGGAATCAGATGCTGACACACAAACGTGCCCCATTCAACAGCCACTTGTCTTGCCTGGCCTGGCACAGACAAAGGAACAGTGGCCAGTGACTACCCAGCCTGGTGTCTCTGTGGTTGAGGAGCTAACAGACACCCTTCACTAAGTTTGGTTAGAAGCCTGGACTTCAATGTGCTCCACTGACAGAGTCCAGAAGAGAAAATCAACCAGAGAGCCTTAACTCCATTCACTGACTCGCCATTCCACACTGGTTAATGGGTTTGGAGAAAACTGCTGCCTTTCATCGATCGTGCTGCAGATCAGTTACCACCGATAGTTTAAATACAAAGAGTCTGTATTTGTTGACAATTCTTGTGAAAATGAAGGATAGAATACTGGACAAATAAGGCTTGTTCAACTTCATGCAAACAGACGGAAGATCAAGTTAAAAATGCAAAGGAGATTACCGATTCTTAATTATAATTATTTAACCAGGTGGGTAGTTTCTCCTAATGAACATTGCCATGAAAACAGAATAACTAATGACAGTCTTAAAGAAGTCTTTGTCTTTCCATGTACTAATGATCACATTTATAAATATGTAGCAAGGCCCCCGTGTACATTGCTAATGATAAGTAATTAAGCACCAGGCATGGGAAGCTAGTGAAAAGGGTCATGTTAATGCAAGAGAGGAGATTAAAAATGCAATAAAATAAGTTGCCTAGAAAAGATTAAATAAACTTCTGGCTTCTTCTCCTTCCAGAAGGAAAAGAACAGTTTCCCCACTTTCACAGTAAAGCCATGTCAAGCCATCCAACAGCTGGTTACCAAGTCAGACAGTATGAGCGATCAGCTTGCTCTCTGCCCCCACTTCCATTTTATCCTATTGGTTTGCATGCAGAGAGAGTGGCTTCAAAGGGCAGTTGGGGTCATTGGAAAAGAAGACCGGCCCCTGGAAAAAGGAAGCAGTCAGTCAACAAGGATGGATACCTATCACTGCCCAATTAAAATGGACTTTGTTATTGCTGATGTTCCACTTGTTTAATAAACCATGTTGACAACTTGGATTTTTTTCTCATCTTCTAGATGAAAACGAGAGGACAAGCTGGGCGCCTCTTCCACTACAGTGGAATAACCTGTCTCTCTTCACGGTGTCTGTGTGCCCACCAGATTGCAAGCTCCAGGAAGGTGACACCATGATTCCGTGTTACTAGGCATTATATCCCTCATGCCTAGCACTGCACCACATAGAGTGAGTGCTTCATAAATTCTGGTTTAATAAGTGTGTGAATGAATGAATGAAAGTTCAGAATAGATGATCTCTAAGCGAAGCTGCAGTTTGTCAGAGAGCCCTTTCACGTCACTTCCAATCAAAGCAGCCTCACCACGCAAACACTTGGACCTGGTCAAAAGACATGAGGCATTTCTCTCTCTCATTCTGGTCCTGAGAAAGGCATGGATTCTACAGTGTACCAGCACCAAAAGGAACAGTGGGCTGTAAGATTCCTGTTGGGGGATTGAATAGGAATCCCAGCATTTCTATTAAGCATTAAAGACACATAGAATGCATAAGTGGCTTCCTGGCAAAAGAAAAGGGACTTGTATTTGGATCTCCAAAGCTCTTAAATAAGGGCAATTTTGATTCTTTTTTTAAAGTATCTTAGTGAAGCTCTTAAACCACTGCAGTTTTTTTTTTTTTTTTTTTTTTTTTCTTTCAAACGTTTCAAACTCGTCGATCTCAAGTCTCTCAAGACCTCACATTCCCTAACTCTGCTAGCCGGTTAATCCCTCTGTGAGGGGAATCTAATTTTCTGCAGCTGAAGTCTAGGGTTAACAAGAAGGCGACCTTGATCTGAAGAAAAAAGCAGCAGCAAACAAGAATTAAACCTTGGTTGGATATTTTGGATAGTTCTTCCTTTTTTCTTTCTTTTATCACTTCTATTTTCTTAAACAAGTTCTTAGAAGAAACAAGTCATAAGGCAGAAAATCCAGGTCTTGGATCTCTTTGCCTTGTTTTAAAACTCCGTCTGAATTCAAATGAATCATTTCCTTTTACATCAAATCTTCAACCCCGCTGCACTTCTTTTGTTATCAGAGCGTTGTCATCGACAAGCCTGCTTGATTCTCATAAAGGCAATTTAGTACCTGACAGCAGAGCAATGTGTGTGGGGGCTTCCATTTGCCTTACAAACAGGGCTGCCAAGGGAATCTCCAGGTGGCCTGTTCTGGGGACACCGAAGGTGTGCGTGTCTCAGCTTCTGAGACAGGCCTTTGGTTTCTGAGGGTGTGCTGATCTTTCCTCCCGACGAAGTTGTGACCGCAGCAGGGCACTCTGCAAGCTTATCCTGACCCCCAGTGGCCAGCCTTGTCATCGGACCCACGCCGGGCTCCCACTCTAGCACCGCCCCAAGGTTCGCTAGGTCCCAGGGACCCAGGCACCCTTGGCTTTAATTGACAATTAAAACAAACTTCGGTTCTCACAGGAATCAACTGAGTGAAATTTCGCAACTGCCAGTTTCTCAATTCAATTCCCTTGAAGCAAAACCAACAGTTTCCCTGAGGTTTCACTCCACACCTCTCCATTTGTTGTTGAACTTCCCCCTCAAGTTTCTCTTCCCACACACGATTTTATTTTAGAGTCAGTCATGGAAACAGTTTGATGTTTCTGGGGTCTCCGCCTCGCGCCTGCCCCGGTGCTGAGTCAGCGTTCCCGCAGAGCCGGGGTGGGACTGGAGCGCAGGCTCCCGAGCAGAGCTGCTGCGTAAGGCCCCGCCAGCAGTGGGCATTTATGGATGCTGCTGTCCAGCCTGAGGGGTCAGCATATTTGAAATCGTCGGGCACCGCCATCAACCTGAAAGCTTCATAGAATGGAGACAGCAAACACATCTGACCCCGGGGGTAGGGTTCCGGAGTTAGCAGGCAGGAAATGCACATGAGGATTCATACCAAAAAATATTTGTTTATCAGAAGTTCATATTTAACTCGGGGTTCTCTCTTTTATCTGGCGAAGAAAGTAAAGGCTCTACTGTGTGATTTTACAGATCAGCCTCTGACCGGACCCTTGGATAATCCAGGGGGCCTGGTTGCCCACTAAGCATTAGGTGAGCTTTTTTTTTTTTTTTTTTTTTTTTCCCCAACAGTAGGAAAACAGAAAGCATGTGATTTCTGGTGACTTCTCCAGAGGGTCGGACCTCCCTGGGCATTGGCCCATTTCTCAGACTTTCAATCCTGTTCCTCCTCCCCTCCCTCCCTATCTCTCCAGAGGGGAGCAGGGCCCTGTTCTGAAGGGTCTCTTTCCCACACTTAGCCTTCCTGCCATGGTGCCCTTGTGCACACAACAAGGTAACTATTGTCACAACCAAGGTAACTATTTGTAGGGGATAATAGACTATTACACTGCTGCTGGCTCTTTAAGAGATAGACGTGCTTCCATTCTGTACTGTTTGTATTCACTGAAATGGAGAGAGAGAGAGAGAGAGAGAGAGAGAGAGCGGGAGAAGGTCAAAAAAGCAAGTTTTGCATTACTGTTATCTTCCAGTTAAAAAAAGGCTATAGCCTTGGGAATAGTGTACATATCTGTTACCAACAATTCTGAAAACCACCTCTGCAAGCTTGTCAGTTAAACAAAATGTTAAATGGAAAATATTTGGCGGGATTTAAAATTAGACCCGCACACATTACTTACAGATGTTTCCATGAAAAACACTTGAAACTGAACCACACCAAGTAATAAACCCCACAATGGTGTATTTTTTATACCCCAAGTTAATTTTTATTATATAAGTAGCCATATGAAGAAGGGATTGCATACTGCTTAAATTAAATACGGAGGAATGAAATCAGCAGTATCCCTTTACAGCATATGGCCCAGCAAATCAAATTACAAAGCTTTCCACATCTCATTAACTGCAATGAGTACAGTGAGTTTTCTAATAAGTCACATCTTTTTCATGTGAGTGCTGAGCAGTGACTTATTGTAAGAATTCACAGGATGACCCTTGTGCTGAAATTAAGAACTAATCTAAAACGGGCAGGGTCATCTGGTCAAGACCGATCATAACATTTCCTCATTATTGTTTTAGTTGGCATTGAAGCATATGTTTTCCTGGTGCCCCAGCTGAAAAATGCCTTTGATAATTTCACTGACAGCAAATAACCCACACACTGTTATTTAATGAGTTCGGGCAGGATTAGCTGACAATAAAGAATATAGTATAAATGTTTTTATTAGAACTGATTTATTCTTTAGCTACAAAAAAAGAAGAAGAAGTCACATGGAAATGCTGAGCTGACTCTCCCCCTTGCGACAGCCCTGGCATGGCAGGTGGAAGGCAGGAAGTGCACGGAGCCCAGGGCTGCCTATGACAGCGTCCTCCTTGGGCTGTGAACAGTGAAAGGCAAACACCAGCTGGAACCCACACTCAGGCTTCAGGTTCCTGCTTTGCACACAAAGAAAAAAATACTTCTACAATTGCTCATCATGTGGCCTTTGGTTGAGATGAATTACCAATTTACAACCTCTTGTGTTTGGAGAGAAGCAAACTGTGCTCTTTTGAGGCAAGAATCAGGAACCTAAAATCATTCAAGCCTTCTTGTTTAGAAGGCCAGAGTGAGGCCAAAAATCCATTTCCCTCTGTGCTCTAAGCCCTTTCAATGACGAGTTTCTCACCATCTGCACTAATAAATATGGACTAGTGTGTGTACAACCATACACGGAGGGGAAGAGAAGAGTGAAAGGATTTTAAATGGTTGCAAATTGCTCTCCTGCTGAGATAACAGCAGTTTGCATATGAGCCTCAGTTGTTACACATTAAGAATGGGCATTTGGCTTCTTTTCACACAGCTGTGAGAAAAGGGGTGGGTTTCTGAACAACTAGAGAGAAAACAGGTCTATTGTTCTTAGGGACACAGGCTTGCTAGTGGCATCTTGCCCAGAAGCTCTTTCTTCACAGTTCCAGCCATGGGGACTAGAAAAGGATCAGCAGACCAGTCCCTGGTGAGCTGAAACTAGGGAGGTGAGTCCTGAGATAGGGACCCAAAGCCCAAGGCTCAGCAGAGACAAAAAGGATCAAAACGGAGGCAAGGCCAGAAAGTTGATGGAAAGTTATCCTTGAGGTCAAGATGACTTGTCTGGGAGGATCTGGAGCCTTAACACTGGCCCCAAGGGGAACCTGCCTTGGGAAGATTTAAAAAACGGCGGTAAGAAGGTAGGTGAGCAGGGCCCAGCAGTGAGTGTAGCATAGGAAAAGCACCCAGAGCTGACTGAGACTCCAGGATCTCCTCCCCGATAGAAAGAAGTACCTCCTTGTTCTCAGAATGGTGTGATATGTAACTGGGAGCTTCCAAGGGACTACCCAGGGAACACTGGAAGAGTTACAGGAGCCAGAGAGCAGCCACGCAGAGGGTGCATTTTAGAAAGTGCATTTTAGTAAATGCTGAGGGGCATGAGAAGACGCTCTAGTCCCAACACTTCTAAACACATGCTCCAGCAGAAGGCAGCCTGCCCAGGAGGGGACTGTGGTACCCACATCACTGCCTCCCATCCCAGGTGATGAAAATGTGAGGGGGGAGGGCCAGGAGGGTTCTAAGGCATCAAGTCCAAGGAGGACATGGAGAGCAGAGACTGGACCGGATACAAAGGCTCAGACCCTGAGCCCAGCAGACAGCGGGAGCAGGTCTAGAAGGCAGAGGCCAGAGGGATCACTGGGTGACTCCCCTGTGGCTGAGCTCAGGGGAGGGAGAAGGAGCTCTTATGGGTGCCAAGCCTTCAGGAATGCCCAAGACCAAATGTTGGGGTGGGGGTGGGGACGGAAGTTAAATACAATCCCTGGTATAATATAAAATCCTTTGCACCCAATCCCTGGTGAAAAGGAACTAGGAGTTACCACCAAATCAACTGCTCAGGAGAACTGTACATGGTTCCTCCATAGTCTTATTCTAGGTCTTCAAACTGAAACCCATATCGGAACCTTTATCATCAAATTTCACCCTTCAGTTGTAATTGAACCTGCCAAGCCTTCATTACACAGACCCAGCTACTTAACCGGAACCTAGACAAGGACAATCCCTGAGTATTGCTAGGTAACAATGACAGACTAATATATGTACAACTTTATAGTTTATAAAGTGTTGTCATAACGTTTCCCATTTGCTGTGAAGAAGGCAACTTAGCCGTAGCTAGGAAGTAAAAAAGCCAGATCTCAGACCTCAGTCTTCGGATTCTAAGCTTGCTATCCTACTAACACTAAAATGTTCTGGCAGGCTGAGGAAATGTTCTGCTCTTGAGAGAATGTGTTCAAGGCTTGAGGCAAAGTTCTCCAGAAAAGACCATCCTCTCCTAACATCCCTCAGAATATGCCTGTATCCGAAGTGTATGTGATGGGCCTTTTGACTTTAATTCCTCCCTCCCTGGTAAAGACACAGCAGTGTTGCCAAGATGACGTTCTTAAGACAGATGACTTCTAGGGTCCCTCCTTGGTAGTTACACATTGGCTGTGCTCAGAATCCAAGCCACAGTAGCTTTTGTGGCAAAAGAAGAACATGAGAAAAAAAATCATGTACAGATTTAAGTTGCAGACAAGTAATAAAATAAGCCGTAAATAAATAGTAAAACAAACCATGATAAATAAGCCAGCGCGGCAGTGAGGGCAACGTCAGCCAGGGGACCAGTCGCCCACGGGAACTGGAGCTGCCAGGCAGTGCCTCCCGTACATACCTTTGCCTCCCCCTGTCCATTTGTTCCTCTTTTTGCATCTCCTCTATGGATGATGCTCAGGATACAGTCACTGTCTAAAAGGAAATAAGAAACCTTCCTCCCGTCATTCTTACCCCCCAACTCCAGCAGGTAGACAAGAGTCCAATTCAAAGAGAGTTCTTGAAGATATCAAGGCTCTGAGTGTAAAAGGTTGGTAAGTAGAGTACAGAAACTCTGCACCATGTAGGGGGCTTTGGAGGCCTTGTTCTCTGTCAGTTTCCTGAACGTGGTATTAGACACTCCCAATGCATTTACCCAAAGCAACCAAGTACGAGAAGCCAAGGCACACTGACTCAGATATTGACATCACACTTGAGTCCTATGTTAATGTATTAATAAGAAAAAGTTTTAAACCTAGAAAAACATTCGTTCTTGAACCACCACCAGCACCCCACACACACACATACACATGCTACCATGTGGCCCTGCACTGGTTCCTGCAGTTCCCTTTCATCCCAGCCAGCAGCAGCCTCTGGCAGTGCCTCCGTTCTCCTTCATGCCACCTCCAAGCTCCAGCCCAAGTTATTACCAAGTGCTGGGAGCATCTCCTTTGTGTTCTCCATGCTCTGTCCTGTCTCCCCTTGCAGATCCTCTCACAGATTCTAGGATGACTTCATGGTACTATATTCCTAAGCCTTCAGCTCACCAAAGCCCCTGACGTGTATATTAAGGACTGAAAAATACAGCAATCATTTACAAGTTAAGATTCGTACAATCTGAGGGTGTGGAAGGGACACCTGAATCATAGCCTACCAGTTTTCAAATATTTCTCTAGTTCATAACAGCTTCCATTCTATAAAATGAGCCTTCATTTCTAATGTTCTGAAGGCTGTAACTTGCTGAAAGTCACACAGATAGTATCCAAAAATCTGGGCCAGAGCTACAACTTCCTCTCTTCCCAAAACCACACTAGTCACTCCACTATGTAGTGCTGCACATGCAGCAAGCAGAACCAACCTGCCTCTGTTAAGATGCTAATCAACTTGACACCAAGGAGCAATTCTTATCTTTTAGATCCTTAAATACTTAATACAGTATTGGCTTCTGAGTTGTGTCTCCTTAAATGCAAACACTCCATATTATCCACCTCTGGATCTACCCACCACCGACCACCACCCCTTCCTTTGATGTTTTTCATATTGAAGAAGTCTGATAAATGCTTTTAAATGAGCAAATGAAGGAAGGACTTCTGAATACATTCATTCAAGGACAGGAATACTTTACCGCTAACATAAATTTCCACAACCTTTGGACACTGTAAATGATGGTTTTGACTCATGTTCCTATGTCATTTAAGAAACAGTTGGAGGACACTATTGTGAAGTGGTCATGAGCACACACGGCAAAGCCAGAAAGATTGGATATGATCCTGACTCCATCACTAACAAGAGTGACCTTGGATTACCTAACTCCTTTGCCTCTGTTTCCTCATCTGTAAAATGGGAATGATAATAATGCTGCCTACCTCAGAGGGCTGTAATGAAAGTGAAATGAGTTAATGTTTGAAAAATCCTTAGAACTATGTAAATATTAGATTCTATCTTCATCATCATCACAATCATCATCATCACTTGTGAGTGAGGATGTGACACAAAGACCTGAAAGTGAAAACAGATGTGTGTCATTGTTCCTGTAGGAAAACATTTTGCTGCAAATACAGAGAATCCGTGGGATTCTGCAAATAAACACGATGCTGTGCCATGACAATTTAGTTGTCATTAATATACTGTTGAAATATTTTAGATTCACACAGTTAAGGCCACACTTGAGGGCAGGGAGTTATGGGAGGAGAGCTTTCAGACAAGTGTCGGATTTGCAAAATGCCAACGCTGCCTCACCCACCAACTCCCTGCATTCCAATTAGGTGGAAACACATCTGCGACCCAGCACCACTCCTCACGTGCCGCTGTGGCTGGGGCCACTCTTCCCTCCTCTCCAGCCTTGCCTGGTGTGAATTCCTCATCATGCTCCAATCAGGGACCTTTCAGAACCCTAGCATAGCGGTTCTCTCCTTTGCTGCTGTGTCTCCAAAGCTGTGGAGCCTTACAGAAGCCCCAAGGTGAGGGCCACCCCTCCACTAGTCTCTTTATCACTGGACTGCAGGTCACCAGAGATGCAGAGGGCAGAAACCAGGCCCCTCCCAGGTGTCCCAACCACCTCCAGAAGGAAGTGGGAGCAGGAGGACCACAGAGTGAGGTGGGCAGCGGGACTCGGCTCCAAGAAGACACAGATACGTATTCTATAGCTCAGGAAACTTCAGGAAAAGGAATATTAGGTCTCAGAGCGATTAAAGAGATTGGAACAAGGAATGTGGAGAGCTTTGCAAACTCCATTTCACCACAGTGGCTCCCCTCACTCCCACAGCCCACAGCAGTAAGGTGATTTGAAGCTCACCACATTTAGCCACAGATTGATTTTTAAATTATTCATCATTGCCATCTCTCCACTATCTACTTACCTCAATATTAGATGCTGTTCTTATCTTACAAGTCTCTTATAAGGGGCTGAAACCAAAATCTTTTCATGAATAGAGTTTATCTCACCAATTGTGAATGTGCACTGTGGTTTGTTATTGTAGAGTTCTTTATTCTAGTATTTGCTTAATCTACCTACCCAGTTTATTATATACATTAGTTTTTATACTGCACATCCCATCTTAGGTGCGGGAAGAAAATCACAATAGTACCTGGTCTGGTTCTATTCTAATTAATACCTTCTCTGTTGCATCTATTGCATACATGACCTTTTGAGGTTTAATCCCCAACCCCCATCCCCCTTACACACACACACAAACTGAAATGAGTTTCTGAAGCTACAAAAAGAATAGGTCAAATTTATTCAAGATTCATGGCTTTCACATAATCGTCGTCGTCGTCGTCGGCAGCCGTCCGTCTCGAGAGACGATGGCGTAGCTTCCTGAGAGTCTATCTGCACCACCGAGAATGGCTGTGCAGTCCGATTCGGGAGTGACAATCCCTGCCGCACTTGGTACAGGTGAAGGCAGATGGCTGTTGTTGCTGCTGTTGACGCTGCTTCCGCCTCGATCTTTTCTGGACCGCCTCCTCGTTGCGCGCAGCCTCCGCGCGTGACGTACCTTGCCTGACCGCGAGCCTCCAGGCTAGGCGGTCGTCTGCTTGAACTTCCCATGTGTTGAGATTGATGGAGCATTGTGTCATGTCCTTTTTGCAGATGTCTTTGAACCGCAGTTTTGGGCGCCCTGTCATCCTCTTGCCTTCTGCTAGCTCGCCGTAGAGGAGGTCTTTGGGGATACGGCCTGCATCCATTCTTTTGACATGGCCGAGCCACCTGAGGCGTCTCTCGCTAAGAACTGCATGCAAACTGCTCATATTGGCTCGCTTCAGCACCTCGGTGTTGGGGACCTTATCCTGCCAGGCAACATGCAGGACGCGTCGCAGGCACCTCATGTGGAAGCTGTTGAGTTTCCTTTCGTGCCTTGCGTAGGTGGTCCACGTCTCGCTGCCATAGAGGAGAGTGCTGAGTACGCAGGCTTGGTAGATGCGCAGTCTGGTTTTCTCAGTGAGGCTGGAATTGTTCCACGCTCGCCGGTTCAGTCTGGCCATAACTGTGGCTGCCCTGGCGATTCTCCGGTTGACCTCCAAGTCGACTGACAGAGAGCTCGAGATGGTGGACCCGAGGTAAGTGAAGTCGTTGACAACCTCCAGGGTGTATCCGTCGATGGTGATGCATGGGGGAGTCCCCGTGCCTTGAGCCATAACATTCGTCTTCGTCAGGCTGATGGCTAGTCCGAACTCCTTGCATGCGTGGGAAAGGCAAGTGACTAGCTGCTGGAGTCCCTCTTCGGAGTGTGATGTCAAAGCTGCGTCGTCGGCGAAGAGCATCTCACGGATGAGCACCTCTTTGACTTTGGTCTTGGCTCGTAGACGGGCCAGGTTGTAGAGCTTGCCATCGGAGCTTTCACATAATACTACTATTAAATACTGATGTGCTTATTTAAGTAATTTTAACAAGATGTTAATAAATGATTATTTCCTTGAGGTAGCCAAGCTATCACATCATGATTGCAACATGAATGCAGACACAGGTGCTTGGCTGTCAACAGAAGGTAAAGAACTTAATACCAGGGAGGGGCTGGGAAAGGACCCAGTCATGGTCCATTAGATTTCTCACTCAACAAAGCAGCATGAAAATCCTCACTTCTTACTCATCTGGTCATGTGCTCATTGTCTGATGCTGGTGGGCAGATTCCATCCACATACATATGTTTTTAAAATGTTTTCAAAGGGATGACGTCCCTCTTAAAATTGGCCAGGCAATGAAACAAAGGCTGAAATCAGAATTCCTCACAGCCTCCCCACGAGTGCGATCCCACCATTCGGAGGGAAAGGAAAGGAAAGGGAAGGGTGGAGGCCCACGTGCCGGAATGTGCTGGGTTTAGGGGGCACAGATCCTCTGAAATATAAGGCAGGCACAAATCTCTTGAAGCTAGTTGGACTCCGAGGTAAGCCATTTCACAAATACTCAGACAATAATAAAATGTTTTGAAAAGCACTTAAGCTTAATGGGTTGATGTGTTAACTCAGGAGAAGCTTCTGTTTGTGTAGAGAAGGACTACATAGGAACTGAGCGATGCCACTGGGCTGGAAGTGAAATACCATCAGAGAGAGCCATGCTTCACACAGCCAACACACACAGGGAGGCCCCCAGTGCACAAAGGGTGGCCATGTCGAGAGTGATGAGGATGTGCCCACGGAGGTCCAGTCAGTCCCAGGATGGTCTTCAGATTACTTGATACCTCTTAGTTTGACTCAGACTTCTTGATTCCCTACTCTCCCCAGGCCTACTACAGACCAGACCTTCCAGAACCAATCTCTCTATTTCTCATTCTTCCAATATCCTCAGCTATCAGCTCAGGACCACACCAAGACATTCAGGAGTGTGTAGACTGGGATGTGCCTACTGCTATCAAGGGTTTTCAAGTTATATTCCCTCAGAATCTCTGATACAAGACAGGCCATGGAGACATCATCAGGCCCAGGAAGTTCTCCTGCAAGGACTATGATTTTAGTTTGCCATGACTACTCATTCAATGATTAGTCATTTTTTATTTAAAGATTTTATTTATTTACTTTTAGAGAGGGGGGAAGGGAGGGAGGAAGAGAGGGAGAGAAACATCAATGTGTGAGAAATAAATGGATCGGCTGCCTCTTGCACACCCCCAAGTGGGGACCTGGCCCGCAGCCCAGGCATGTGCCCCAATTGGGAATCGAACCAGAGACCTTTCAGTTCTCAGGCTGGCGTTCAATCCACTGAGCCACACCAGCCAGGGCTCAATGATTAGTCTTTTAATACTGTTGTTTCCCATCAAATAAAGCATTGCCTTTAAAAGGATTTCAGTATCCAAACTTCCTGTAATTTCCTCAGACCCTGAATGCTCATGTTCTAGCACCCTTGCCATTTGGCAGCCATTCTAGTTCAGGGGCTATGCACCCAAGAAGAAAACTGGTTCATTGTAACACCATAGAAGGCTCCTTCCTGAAGGCCTTCTATGGTGCAAGACGTTGGGAGGGGCTGAGTCATCAGCCAATTAAGTGCCTTCCTAACCCATGCTGTTGAATCATCTGAACAGTATTCAGAACCGTTGATGTTGGCTCAGCAACATTTTAGTACTTGGAAATGTATCCTCCATCGGGAATATCCAGTCTCCTAGTCTGAGATGTATAATGCTCTTTGAAAGAGATAATATATTTTTTAATTTAAAAAATAAAGCAAGATAATTATTTATCTACAGAATGGGCAGACCTCTGCCAAGCCAGGTGGAGATTATGAGCACTAGGGCTTGATTTTTCTCATCACCCACAGCTTTTGGGTAGGGGTGGTTGAAAGGACACTTTATTCCTCTCCCTGTAGACATGATTGCTCTGTTGCAGCTAATCAAACTCTAATTCATTAGAAACCAGGACAAGAAACAGAAGAAAAAATAAATAATGGCTTCCACCAGCCCTTAAAAGCCCTATGGGAATCTCTGATTACATTTGGCACCTGGGCCCTGCTGGGATATGCACTTCATGAGATCAGAGTCCTTGTGTCCCTGGTTTACCATCACACCTTCAATACCTAGATGAGGGTCTGGTGTATTGTGGTCACTTTAATAAGTATTTGCTGAATGAAGCAATGGATGGATGAATGAATGGATGGGTGGACAAGTAAACAAACAAATGAAAAACTGGGCTAAAGTCATTTAGAGCAGCAGAGGAGCTAATGTCATAGTGGACAGAATGTGCAGTTGAAATCAAATGCTTTGGGGTGAGACCCAAGTCTTCTGACTAAGCAAACTTGGGTAAGCTACCTTACTTTTCTGAGCTATATCTCTACTATAAAGTGGGTGTAACAAAAATATATCCCACAGTGCTATTCTGCAGATTAAATTATAAAATTTGTGTGAAAGTACTTCATAAAGTACCAGTTGCCCACACTCGGACTCTGAAAGCTACGCTCTATCCCCCCGCCTTGTTCACCCCCGGCTCCTAACATAGCCCCCGTCACTTCCTCTCTGTTCCCACCGCCGCTGCCTTAACTGCAGTTCTCATGACTCGTCACCCAGATAGCTCCCCTCCCAATGGGTTCCCTGCCTTGTGCCTGGCTCCTCTATAGCTCCCTGCTGCCAATAAGCTGCATTAGTGAGTGACCCTGCAGTTGCATAGGGCCCCACATTTCAGGTTTAATGCTCTGGGGTTGCCATATTGAAATTCTTAATAATTTCATGTTTTGGAAGTGAAATCCATGGGACAATAAATAGACCATGCACGGGGGACTTGGGGCTTTGGCTCATATGTGCCACTCCTTTTACCACCTCCTGGTTCCTGGGGCAGGTTGTCAGCCACCCACTCACGTGTGCACTGGCACCTCAGGCCCTGCACAGCTTCTCTCTTCTCTAAGCTTTCCCCAGTGACCATGGCCAGCTCCACCCCTAGCAGGGGCCTGGGCACAGGTGTGGGGAGGGTCAGGGTGAGTGAGCATGCCTCACAGTGTCTAGGGGTGGCCATGGCGGCAGCTATCTCCACCCTAGGCTGATAGTGCCACAGTGTATTTGGCAGGTGACTTGGTATAGACAAGGCTTGTGCCCACACTAGACCCACATACCTAACAACTAATGGGCCAAACATGTCCCAAGTCTCAGGGTAGGACCCCAGCTCCTGTGAGGGTCTTCCTGGGGGAAGGGACATTAAAGAGCAAATTTTAAAAACACCATGGCAGGTTGAGAGACTACGGGATAAAAGAAAAAGCTTTATATTTTAGTACCTTTAACAGCATTTTTCCTTGGTTTTTAAATAGGAAGCCCCACTTTTCATTCTGCGCTGGGTCCTGGACCCCAATATGACCCTTCTAAAGCATGACCCCGTGAAACTTCTTCAATGCTTCCTCATAACTTAGAGCATAAAGTTCAAGCTCCCTGGCTAGACCCCTCCAGACCCTTCCTCATCTGACATATGCTAATTTCCTGTCTCATCCCCTTCTACTTGCTCACCCTCACCCTTCTGCTTGGCCATCTTGATATGTTAGCAGCTTCCGAAATGTGCCTTGCTCTTTTATGCCACATATTCTTCCATGACCATTCTCTTACCCCCACTATTATTTGACTATGTCCACTCAAGCCTCACTTCCTTCCATAGCCTTCCCTGATCACCCCCAGTCCTCACTGTGCTCCCACAGCGCACACACACTTCTCCCGGGAAAGCCTTGTCATGGCCTTTATCACCCTGCCCTATAATCGTTGAAGTTCCTACTTGGCCTCTCCAGCAGACTTATGCAACCTGGTCCTGATAACAGGGATCATTTCTTATGTGACTTCCCCTTTCTAGCATCAAGCATAGTTTCTGGCACTTTTGGGGGTGACTGAATTCAATGCTAAATGGGACATGTGGCTCACTCTGCCCATTCCCTTCACTGCAAGATTAGTGAGATGATCTGAATCAGATTAGTCAGGCATATCGGCCACTTTTAATAACAAAGATGCTCAAGCACGTTTTTAGTCCTATTTTATAGACCTACCTTCAAACTCATGAAACCCTTGGGTTCCAGCCCTGCTGATCACCAAACATCTGCCATAGTATTGGAGACAAAAAAAAACTGGACTCATGTTCTTAAGAGACTCAATCATCTTTTTTTTTCTTTTCAGCACATTCGTGAAGCTCTAGCAATGCAACCTCAGTATGTGGATCTTCCCTTTGCACTGTCCTATGGCGATCAATGCCCTATATAATGGCATTCAAGATCCTGGACCTAGAATCTCAACATAAACTTTTGATCATCTGGATCAGACAGACCCCTCCTTACGGTGCAGGAGGCCATGCGGCCGCCACTGATTCTGCCCCCGGGGCATATGCTCTTCCTGCGGTTCCCTACAGTCTCTTCTGAACTGGGAATATTATTTATTGGCTTTAACCTATTTTAACCCATCTCTCTTTGAAGATACAAGGTCATCCTTGCTTCTTTTTTTGTGTGTTTTGTTTGTTTGTTTTTTAGGATCTCTAGACCACAATGTTATCCCATCAATTGTCAGGTAACTCAAAACCTACCAGCCAGTGCTAAACTAACACAATTCCGGCGTTCTCTATTGTCATTTCTTACCGATGCTTTTTTTACCCTCGATTGAGGTGATTTAGTGAAGATTGGGAAGGGGAGGAATGAGACTATTGATAGCCATCAGTTGCGAGACAATACAGTTTACTTCACTAAAGTATGGGGGAGCCGATGGTAAAGAAATGATCCTTGTTGACATGCAGTATTGACACACTAGCCACACAAACCACATTCAATATCTCTCTAAACCAGCTGCTCACTTGCTTTTTGGAGCAATGTAATTGCTGCTCCCATGATTTGATGAACAATCCCCTCATTATTTCACCTCCATTAATGGATTAGTTAATAAGCTGGTATGTTTCTGTTCCATGCAGAGAGAAATCTGCAAATCAGAAGCTTTCCAAACGAACTGGAAATGGGTAGTGTGATTGTACATATCTCCAGTCACCTTGTTAACAGCCCTCAGGTTTCAGAAATGTCATTAAATATTCCTTTCAAGAAACACACGTACCCCTAAATGTGACCTACCCCCTCCCCCCTCTGCATGTCATCTCCATCCTTAAGGCACACTCTAAACTTGGAGAAATGTGGCCAGAAGAGAGTTATACTATTTAGTGAGATGCAATACAGCCTGCTCAACTTTTGCATAGCAATTCAGCAAACACAGTTTTAAGCATTCAATTCTACTTCTACAGCTTCTTAAAATTCCCTGCAATATAATTATACTGATGGGAATGCAGAAAGATAATTGCTTTTAGAGGAAAGTTCCTCCTTTGTTCCATGTTCATCTGGCTTCCAGAAATGGAACAAGAGCCCTTGAACAGCAGAAATACGCATCCATGTGTCTCTAGTTATCATTTATTTACAAAGATAGACCTTGACAAATGTAATTTGTTCAATAAAATTAAAAGGATGCACGATAATTCATTTAGACAAAGAGACTTGAAAGGGGACGTCATCAGCAGCAGCGCCGTCCATCATTCCAAATGATCAGCTGACTTTGAAGAAGTGGCAGGTGTTCCCCTTTTGGAATGCAGCATTGAAGCAGTGTTTAGAAGGGGGAAAAAAGAAAGGGAGCTAGGGATTGCAGCAATGCTTTATTCAGGCAATAATTATACAAATTAGATCTATGAAAGCCAGAGAACGACTGGGCCTTGAACCCTGTCTGTGTGCACAGAACAATGGGGAAATTAATAATTAAATCTATTACATACGCTCATAATTCAATACAAAAGATACCTCAGTAGTTCAAACACTCCTGTATTTTCATTTGAATAAGGCTTTCACACATTCTCCTCATTATATATGTATTATATTTTAAATTTAACAGCTTATTTTGTTGCCTTTATGTTTGAATTAATAAGGGCACACTTTAACACAGTAATGGGGAATTGCATTAGCCGGCTTTGCAGACATAACTTTGAAAAATCTTCAGTTTCCCAAGGGTGAAATCAATTTGCCCCATAACGTGCTGTCTCACAGACACATCTGGAATCTTGGAAGAACAGCTCTCCTCTACAAGCTTCTGATTTGGGCCTCCGTATCTGCAAGAGGGTCCCCAGAGTAGAAACCTTTGCTAAATTGAACAGACCCATCAAGATCATCTTCTGGATTTTGCAACCTCTTAACCAGCTAACATGGTTCCCATGCCTGCCCCATGTTCTTTTTCTAGAGAACAAAAATCACTTTCTTATGAAAAAGTAAAGGTTTATTCTGAATCCAATAAATCATTATTTGTTTGTTTGTTTGTTTGCTTTCTCACTGCTTTTCTCCCCCTGGCTCATTTCATGTCCCTATAGTTAACTCTTCATATTACCTCTGAACCATGGAGAGTGGCAAAGAAAAGGAAGTTAGAGAAGAAAAGAGAATTACTGGGGTTCTGGAACAGGGGGAACATGGGTTGAACTGGAGCACTGTAATCCAAGGGAGCAAAATGAGTTCACAAAGTAGGGGTCCCAATTACCTAGAAAATAGTGTGACTTCACTTGGAGGATCCAAATCTAAGGATTTAGCCACCAGAAAATATCCACCCCTCTACATCCGGGAGAAGAGACAAGGAAGTCAGTAGCTGAGGGAGAAGGAAAGGAAGCTTCATGAAATGATCATATTTTGGTGCAAAGCGGCTGCCAGCCTACCAGGACGCCCAGGCACACGGCGGAGGCACTTGCCGCTGCTGCCACTGCGGTATGACAAGGAGTTTTGTGCCTTCGGAGACGTGCCAAATCCAATGATGCTAATTGCATTGCAGATTTCTAGCATCATTAGCAATTCTTAAAATTACATTTGCCCTGCTTAAGTTCTCTGTTTCCAGCTCAGAATATGGAGGGGGCAGGTCTCTGAACGGGGTATGGGTTACAGAGAAATTCAATTGGACACGTTGGCTTCAGGTGCGCATGTGGAGGCTGGCCGGCGGGGATTCACAGACCAGGAAAAATGCTTGTTTGTCTTATTTTAAATGCTGATTGCCGGGAGAATAAGCAAAACCCACAGCTAAATGGGCCTTAAAGGAATGCTGGGAATTTTGGAAAGAAAAAAATGCCTTACCAAATACGGTTGGAACTAGCCCTGTGGGTCTTATGGTAACAAGCACCATCCAAACACCCCAAGCGATGGAGTAACTTGCATTTGAAATAGTTGGTGCAGAAATAACCACTTCTCCCGACTCCTTTTGTTTGTTTGTATTTAAAACAAATGAATAAAATCCAGATGAATTGGTGTTTTGCTTAGTTTGTTTCCTTAAAGAGAACACATTTGCTCATTAGGAAAGCTAGACAGCCAGCTTCAGAAACAAAAGCCCAAGTCCAAGTCTCTTTTGCCAAGGACACTTTCCCCAACACCCCCTGCTCAAGCATCTCCACACCTTTGGGAAGGGAAAGGGACGTTGCAATAGGAGGGCAGAGGTCAGAACCTGCCTCTCCCAAGGCTGCAGGCTCCTGATGATGGGGGCAGAGCTCCGTGCTCCTGGAACTTCCAATGTGGGATCACTGAGAAGACACCAACGCCACACCCTCATGGATTGGTCTCTACTCTGAATCTAGCAACAGAAAAGGGGCTGGCTCCTGAGTATTTTTTCCAACAACTTGTAACATGCTAAATACACACACACATTATATATATATACAGTTCTACATATAAACACAAGGAATGTATAGCTTTTAATTAGGCTGTCTTTTAAAAAATAATTAAGCCAGTATTAATGAATTACTATTTTAAGCATTAATAATTTTAGTCATTCGCATTAGCGGATGGCTTGGTATATGAGTCACATTCATAGTATTTATTAACAAACAAGCTCAGTTCTCTGCTGCAGGCCAAAGACCACAAGGTCAGGAGCACTAAGACAAGAGCAGCAAGTCCAGGTTTCTCTTGTTCACTGTTGCAGACAGCCCTCAGAGCTGTGGTACTGTTCAGGGTCCTCAGCTAGAAGAAAGGTTTGTTTCAAACAGGATCACAGCAGGTATCCAAGTCCATCTGCTCTGCCCATGGAATGACAAGGTGATCAACCACAGAGCTGGTGAGATCTTCAGAGCTCCCTGGAGTACCCGTTGATGTGCTGTTCCTGGACTGGGAACATGGCAGACCAGTGTCCTAGTTTCCTCATCTACAGAGTAGAAGAAGATACATGCTTGTCAACCCTTAATATCAATAAGATAAAAGCACAGACAGCATTACTCAAATGTGCGATGTTGACTGTGTTGATATTTTAACTTTTAAAACAAGGATAGTACATCTTAGACTGATACAAAGTTATATGTCAATTATATCTCAAAAAAAACTGGAAGAAACGAAAAAAAAGATAGTCATTTTCTAACAGCACATGGAGCATCTCTGCAGGACAAAACCAGGCATTTAAATGGGACTTTTCTTTACATTTTTGGGAGCAAGAGATTTGTAAAGGCAAAGGATGTTTGGCTTTATTTTTAGTCAAAGAGGTGGTTTACACAGGGTCATATTGAGAAATTTTTACAAACTCTACAGATTTTCACCAGAAGCAAAGAGATGGATTTGCTGCAACTCCCAGGTCCGTTCCAAAGAGATGGTATAGCAATGTTTGGTTTCCCAGAATATTTCTTAAAAGGGAGGGGCCTGTGTGGAATCCTCAAGGTAAACAGGAGGAAACTCTGACATACCCCCCCACACACACACCAGCCACTCCAGACACAACATTTCTCCCCTGTGGCTTGGCTACATTATGAATTCTTCATCAAGAATCCTGAGAGAAGAAAGTAATCCAGTCATCCTTTCTCTCTTTTTACGGAGTACAGGAGAGGGCAATATAGCCTGTAAAACAAAGGGTAACACTAATAATTCAAGGACAGTTTCTCCCTATCCCAAACACAGTGGGATAAGCAGGTACTTTGGCTCTCTGTAAAATCAGTTTGGTGAAAGACCAGAGCAGTGGCTTCAACTGGATCCCTGCTATCAGCTATCATATAGTAACCTTTGTTAGTTGCCATGAGGGCACTTCACATGCAATAAATAGTTCATAATCCTCACCACACTCCTAGGCAGTAGCATTTTACAGAACAGGAAACTGAGGCTCAAGAAGCTAAGCAGCTTACTCACAGTCCCAGAGTTCTCAGATACCACAAGGTCTGCAAACGTGGTGCCCCTGAATGTTGTAACCCCTCTTAGTCCTCCCTCTCTTTTCCTTTTCCTTCTGCCTGCTCTTCACAGTCGGTCTAGTGTCTCTTTGGCCTCAAAACTGATGCTAATGCAGTTGAAATTTCCATCAACTCCCCAGACCTGAACTAGGACATTGTAAACTTTTGGGACAGGAGGAGAAACTTCCCTTATTCTCAAATCATTTCCAGATCTGACCACCCTGGTAAACAGGAAAAGAATACCTGACGTGTGCTTTCAGCACTAACAAAGAAGAAAAGAGACCAAACTTGGCTAAATTCCTGATTTTCCAAAATCCGGAAATGGAGGGGAAGCCTTGGCTTAAGGAGGGAGTCCCGGGGGTCCGGTTTAAACCAGTGCCCGCCAGTGCACGAGCAGAGAGGGGTGTCTTCCCTCTGAGAAAGGAGCCACGAACAGATGAGCAGGGAACCCAGAACCCCGGGAGGCAGAGAAGACATTTTTCTGGATGGGGCAGCGGGGATGAGCGAGGTGTAAATGGTGACACAGACGAGGACTTTAGAGGACAGTAATAAACTTCGAAGTGGGGAAATTTTATTGCGATTTGAAAGGCAGTTGGGAATCTCTGCCGGATCCATACAGGGGAACAGAAAAGTGGAGGCGGACAGGGCAGCGTGTGGACGCGCCCGGTGCAAACTCCTGGACCCACCTCCAGGGGGCGCTGGCGGGGCCAGCCCGGAGGAAAAGCCGGTCCAGGGCGCACCTGGCTGGAGGGCATCGCCCGGGGACCTTAGCCAGGTGCCCGAACTCCCTCCCGCTCCCCAGTCCCCAGCAGCCTCTCTAGGCCAACTCTGAGGCGCCCATGACGCAAGCCGAATTTGTATCACGTCTGCAGGCTTTTAAACAGAAAAACAGGGACGTATTTCTCGCCCCCCCTCCCCCAAAGCCTTGTAGCGCTGCCACTCAAAGCGAATGAATCGTTAATAACATAGAAGGCGGGCGCAGCGACTGATGAGGAACAAACTCAATTAGCCCCTTGGTGTTTAAAAGGTTGAATTTGAAAAACCTAACATCAAATGGGTCACGACTCCCATCGCCGGGCAAGATAACACCAAACCTTACCCCGGAGGGGAGCTGTTCTTTTGATGGGAATACAGGGCGGCGAGAGGTGGCCCGCGGGAACCCTAATCCTGCGCAAAAAAGGGCGAGAATTCCGCGGACCCACGCCATGTGCTCCCCGGCTGTGACTGTGCCTGGGGCCTCGAGGATGTTCCTGCGGCGCCACCTAGCGTCCGAGACGCCGAGAACGCACTGGAGAAGGCTACAAGAACGGGCTGAGATCACTTGAAAACAGTCCTGAGACCTCAAACTCAGATTCCCGACCTTGCAATGAGGCTGTCATTCTGTGGATCAATAACATCCTTCGGTTGGGCAGCATGCCTCCCAGACCCCTGTTTCTTCAGCCACCAAACCTAAATAGAAAATTTACCAGGATGAGTGGAATAAATGACTTTCTCGATGACATATCCATGAGGTGATGTCTGGTTTTTCCTCAATACAATGGCAAGTTGATTATTAATTTATCCAGAAAAAATATATAGATGCTGTCATCATATAAACATGAGTCCCATGCAGAACTGAGCCTTAGAACATCTGAAGGGGCCATGTCTGAGAAACACTGAACTAGAACTTTGGGTAGGACAAAGAGGAATCTTTATTTTTTATTTAATGATAAATTAAGGCCTCCAGAGAAGATTCACAGTATAACTGAAGGAATTGAGATCTGGGGACCAGGATGCTCCCTGTCCCCAATTATCGCTGTGACCTTGACCAGGGGCAAACAGTTTTTACCTCTTATAACAATGCTCTGAGGTCTGGATTACTATCTCCATATGATAGGTGAGGAAACTGGGGCTTCAGGAGATTACCCGTCATCAGACAGCAGGTTAGAGTCAAAGCCAAGATTCAAATCCACACCTGCCCAATTCTAAAAAGCACATTTCTTTCACAAGACATTGACTCCCTCTGTGTTTTGGCTTCTTTGTCTACAATATGAAGGAACTGTGCCGAATGGTCACTTGGTCCTTTCCAGATACAACAAACTCTGATCTAAGGTCTCCCTGGTCCCTTAAAACCCACTTTTAGTGCTCTCAAAACCCGTGGTGATAACAAAGGGGCTTTTAAAAAGGATTTATCCACCTATAAAAAGCATTAGACTTTACTTTCTGCTGTGGGCCAAAGAATGCCAAGACAGACGTGTTGAATCAAACCTCTTTTGAAATTTAAGACAGTGGGGAAAGAGGAGAAAATGCACACAGGGCGTGGAGCGACAACTTATGGATCAGTGGCAGAAACAAGACGTGCAGGGCGCTGCTTATCTCTTGAGCCACGGGCCTCCCGGAGGATAATTGCCTTCTGATAATTGCTGAGACTTGGTAAATACATGAAATCAAGCAGCCAACAGTTTATCTAGCTACCAGTTCAGATCTGAAGAGAACTAGATTAAGGAGTCAGGCACATTTGCAATAACCTCAAAGATAAACCCCTTCTATCTGAGGCAGTTTATCTCCTCCTCAGGGGTCAGGCTGCCCAGTAACTGCCACCTCCCAAAGAAGGGCCTGAGAGGCACACGAAGAGGCTCCAAATCGGCCTGGAACCCTCTCTCCCTGCGAACCCTCACAGGCCACCAACTTGAAAGCAGGGGGTTAGGGCTCTGCCCTTGTCTGGAAAGCCTGGGAAAATATGTCAGTAAGATGGCAACTGGGCAATTAGACCCTGTAGCCAGGGTCTCCTGACTCTGAAGTCAATGTTTTCCTCATGGGTTCTTCCTCGACCTCAAAGCGGCAAAGTACTTCAAACGTTCCCAGCAAAGATAAGACCGGGGACTACAGAGCCAATCTTAGACCCTGCTGGCACACTAGCTCCCCCTGTGACCAAAGGCAAGATAAAACTTCTCTGGATCTGTTTCTTCAACTCTAAACTCAGGGCTTGACGGTAAATAATCCCTAAGACCCAACTGAGCAAGGTCTTGGACCTGAATCAAACCAGCTGTTACGCTTCAGGCTACCGTGTCCTCACTTACGTGCGTCCTCCGTTCCTTCCCCAGCCTAAACTCCTGCGGTCCCCCAGGCATGCCTCTCCTGTAACCTGGTCACATCCTCCATCCTGCAGCTGTTGGCAGCTGGCTCTGCCAGGCGGCTGAGGAACACCGGAAGAGCAGTGCCTCGCATGCGGCCCTGCTGGGGGAACCTCTGAGCACTGTCTCTGGTTTGAGGATCCACCTTTTACTTTCCATCCGTTATCGACAAGTCATTTCCCTCCTCCCATCAGCAGACTCTTAGGCTTCTACAATATTCTGTGGAGGTAGCAGGAATCCTCCTCAAGCAAGATCACTTGGGATCAGATACTGAGCCAATCCGCCCTCGGCCGCGCCCCACTCCCTCCCACTCCAGCCCTGGAACAGGGGTTCCCACTAGAAAGACAGGCACCGAAAGTCTTCTTCAGCACCCCTGGAGCCCAGGTCTCTTAAAAAAAACAAAACAACTTCAGGAGCCCTTTAGGGACCTATAATTGAGCTGAATTCCAGTAAAAAGAGTTTTTTAAAAAAGGAATAAAATATGTTTTTCCAAGGGCCTCAGAAAACAAGGTAAACTAGGAAGCTTGCACCTTCTTTCTCCTCTGGTTATAGAAGAAGGCAAGGAAAGAGTATGGCCTTTTTCTGGAAAGAGAAGTCCTAGAGGGTTGGGGCAGCGCCAGCGTGGAGACAGAGTGACCTGCTTCCTCGGGGCGCCTTCGCAGTGCTGGCCTCACAGGAAGCATTTATAGGTGCTGGTTAAGTGAGTGGACGCGAGGTCCTGATGGATTTATCCAGGACAGTAGACTATAAAACCAGATACTGGCACAGACTAACCCTTGCACGCCGCCCTGCAGACCAGCCCCACAGCTCTCCGCTTCCCTCTCTGCGCAGCCTCAGACCAAAGCGCAGGCAGGGAGCTTCGAAATGCCCTCTAAGGCAGCCCCTCTTCTGACCCCTGGGCCAGCGTGCTGTCCCCTCTCCCTGGTACCTTGGTTCCCTGTCTTCCCTCTGTGCAGTGATTCATGGCAGACGTTAGGGAGGAAACAGCATCTTTCAATTCTTTCTACCACTTCTCTTATCTTTACAGCGTTCTTATTAAGCAGTGTCTTCAAACTTGCTTATGTGATGTCATGCTAGGAAGCAGTGTTGTCAACACACCATTTTCCATGAGCACTGAATTCAATAAAAATAAGAGCCGAATAAAAACCATATTGTCTCCATGCAGAATCTTCTCTAAGCATGACTGGAAGCCTGGGTATTCACACAGAGAGGTTATGAGCCCCTAAAGATAATCAGATAAGACAACTTTTGCTTACTGGGCAAAGAACTCTCCTTTCCTCTCCTCCTCTGGAGTCACTAATCCAGGGAGCCAACATCAATACGTTCTCAGAAGCCAACTCAAACGTGAACAAAATCATGGGGGCCTGCCAAAGAGCCAAGTCATTGCCTTTTACTTCACATTTTTGTTAGTTCCTTTTTTGAGTGTTTTAAAAGACACACAGATAAATGCCTTTTATTCCTATTAAAAAGTATTGGGGTTGGGGGAAGAAGTGGAGGAGGGGACAAAACTAGCCTTGGAACATGTCAAGTGCCATGAGAATTTGGCCTCCTACCCAAGCCTCAGGTCCTGGCCAGTGGGAAAAGGGAACGGGCATCAACTCTTCTTTCCCATTTGAATAAATGCTCGTATTTGAAAATGTCTTGAACTACAACCACATATGGTGGGGAGCCCCCAGAGAATCTCCATGTCTTCTCTGAGAGCATCTCCTTCTTGTAGTCAGATGGACCCCTCTTCATCCTCCATCACTTCGATCACGCCCTTCGCTTTGCCTTCAGTGCCTTCTCACCCTCCACACCCTCGTTCCCAACACCCTCCCACTTTTCCAGACTCATTTAGTCACCATCCCCAAGAAAGCTTCCCTGCTTCTCTCCTGTCCAGTTGCATCTGGGTGGGCACCCATATGCCTAGGTGCCTTGTATCTCATTTGTCACCGCTGTGTTGTAGTGTTTTGCTTATTTGTCTGCTTCCCCAAATTACTATGAGCTCTTTGAAGACAGGATACTGTTCGTATTTGCATCCCCTGCGCCCCCTGGATGAATTCTAGGCCACCACTTGCCCTAACAACCCCTCTGTATTCTAAAAAAGATTCCCCCCTGGAAGAATGCAGGCCCATCTCTCCCACGCACCCCATTCATACACTTTTGGCCTCCAAGTAAGTCTTGACTAGCATTTGACACCCTTGTTCAAATCAGAAAAAGATGCTCCTTCCTCCTAGTGAACATATCTCTACAGCTAGGAGCAAGGCTTGGCAAGGAGTACAGTAGCTGCTTTCTGTATTCACCTGCCCTGTCTCCAGGCAACCTGCATCACTCGTCGTCGTCATCGTCGGCGGCGGCGGCGGCGGCGGCGGCAGCCGTCCGTCTCGAGAGACGATGGTGTAGCTTCTTAAGAGTCTATCTGCACCACCGAGAATGGCTGTGCAGTCCGACTCGGGAGTGACACGGTATCTGTCTCCTCCCGTGTTGAATCGACATCTTACGATGACACTGGAGTGTCCTCTCCAGTGAAGCTGAAGCTACAGAGCCTGGGCAGGGTGATATGGAGGGTCTGCTGTTGCCCATGCATCACTGTATTCAGTCAATGACTCAGTACTAAGCATAGTGACCCACTTCTCCTGACCTCTGGTTCACTTTCCAAGACCCCAGGCTTCTTGTCTACTTTGCTTCCTACCACTCTCCACTAACCACAGCTGCTTATCAAGTGAGTAGCCTGTGGTCTCCAAACTCACAATGTCCCATGAAACCCAAACCATAATCCAGAAGAGCAAGGCTGAGGAGGTCCTCTTTCTTCCAGGCCCATTGCTGGCCTCTGTTCAGGCCTGGGCACATGGACTCATTTACATGGCTGGTTTGGAGCCCTTGGCAGATGAAAGTGCTCAGATAGTTTTATATGTGTTACTCATCATTAAACCTCCCCTTCAGGGTTTCTTGCTGCGTTTGGTTTGTGTCTCAATCTGGAGCAAATTTAAGCAAAGGTTTTGGCCTCTGTGTTTCCTTGGTTTAATTAATAATTCATAATAAAAATTTAATCAAGGCATAAGCTTTTGTGGAAGGTTATAAAACACTTTTATTTGCCCTGGAGATCAGAATGACCACTTTCTAAATCTGTGAAATTATTTTTTTTCCCCTATATGAGGAAATTTTACTCTCAACTGTAAATTTCAACCATTTGCCATATGTAACCACAGAGAATCTGTTTATTGACTTAGTATATTAGAAGTAGTTAGGCAGGAAGAAAAATATACTCAAACTCCAGACAGGAGAAAGTGTGGGGAAGGATTGAAGAGCTGGGGTGAGAGTCTAGCAAAACTCTAGCCTCAGAGAATAACAAGGAGAAACAAATGGCTGAACCCGCCTCCCAAAGGAGAGGACAGGGATAGTCACTAGATGGGAGACCAAGAAATTGGCTGGATGGTAATCATGAGCTATTCAAGATCTTTGGAGAAACAAACAGAGAATGCAATGGGGAAAATGGAGCAATGAAAGGATATCAGACACTGCAAAGCTCCCCCCGGGTTGGGGATGTGGCACTCTGCTGGTTCAAGTCTGTAACATAGACAGGTTCCCACCTGCCTGGAAGAGCAGAAAGGAGTTCTTGCCTAGAGGCAGAGAACAGGGCTAGACAAGGGATAACTCAAACTCCCATCCATTTACAAAGCCAAACAACTAGGAAAACAACTTAAAAATGCAGATTCTTTGGCATCCACGATAAATTGCTTTTAAAGCTCTGTAGATGACTCTGATGTGCAGTTGGTTTGAGAACCAGTGTTCCAGATGACCTTTCAAGGATCAGCACTAACACTCTGAGATTTTTAAAAATTAGGTCAAAAGGCCTTACAGACACTGCTGCCCCAGAGCTCCTCGCCACAGTCAACCTCACCGTGGTCTTTGACATCTTTACCAACAGTGAGCCCTTGGGTCACATCTCCTTCAAGCTGTTTGCATACAAAATTCCAAAGACAGCTGAAAACCTTCATGCTCTGAGAACTGGGGAGAAAGGATTTGGTTATAAAGTTTGCTTTCACATAATTATTCCAGGATTTATGTGCCAGGGTGGTGACTTTCCAGGCCATAATGGCACAGGCGGCAAGTCCATCTATGGAGAGAAATTTGATGATAAGAATTTCATCCTGAAGCATATGGGTCCTGGCATTTTGTCCATAGCAAATGCTGCACCCAACATAAACGGTTCCCACTTTTTCATCTGCACTGCCAAGGCTGAATAGTTGGACGGCAAGCATGTGGTCTTTGGCCAGATGAAAGGCAGTATGGATATTGCGGTCTAGGAGCACTATGGGTCCAGGAATGGCAAGGCCAGTAAGAAGATCATCATTGTTGACTGTGGACAACTCTAATAAATTTGACTTGTGTTTTATCTTAACCACCAGATCATTCCTTCTGTAGCTCAGGAGAGCACCTCTTCACTGCCCATCTTCTTGGAATGTTCTATAATCTTCATGCTCTTGCCACGTTCATTGTGTTCCATATTTTCCTCAACCCTTCCAAGTTTAGCTGGATTGCAAAGTTGAGTTGATAATCATAAAATAAAATTAAACAACAACAAAAAATTTGTTCAAGAGAGGAAGGATAAAGGTTTTATTTCTACTTTATTTTTTGTATTGTTTATTCTCTTACAGTTGTCCCAATGTTTTTTCCCTTTTGTTCCCCTCCACCCAGCCCCCTACAGTCAATCCCCTAAGAGAGGAAGGATAAAGTTGATGTTGAAAAGCTTGGGTATCATCCATCCATGGACTCAGACAATAATGTATGATAATCTGTTGTCCTCCATAATAATTATTGTATTGAGTTGGCAAAAAAGTTCATTTGTTTTTTTCTGTACAATGGTTCTAGGAGCACTTAGTTGTCTTTAACATCATTCAAAATAATTTTGTTAGATTGCATTGTGACAGCTGTCATGTTAGCATGCATTAAAAAAACTTAGTGAAATTGGTGAATTTTTGTGTAGTCATTTTAATATTGAAGATGGAAGAAAATACACAACATTTTTGGATATTATGCCTTATTATTTCAAAAAAGGTAAAAATGCAACTGAAAAACAAAAAAGATTTGTGCGGGATAGGAAGAAGATGCTGTGACTGATTGAGTGTGTCAAAAGTGGTTTGCAAAGTTTCGTGCTAGAGATTTCTCACTGGATGATGTTCCACAGTCAGGTAGACCAGTTGAAGCTGATAGCGATCAAACTGAGACACTAATTGAGAACAATTGATGTTATACCACCCTGGCTGGTTTGGCTCAGTGGATTGAGTGTCAGCCTGCGAGCTAAGTGTCGCTGGTTCGATCTTCCAGTCAGGGCACATCAGAGTAGGAAAACTCTGACTCCAAAAAACCTCCGCTGCCTTGCGGCATACCTCTTCAGGGGAAAGGCTAAGGGAGTAAACCCCAACAGAAAATCCGGAGCCGGAGTCCCTAAGGCGGTTTGACGTTGTAGTCAACACCGGCAACTCCTGTGGCGCACCTGAAGCCAAGCTGTATTGACTCCGTCTTTCCCTTGGACCCTTCAGCTGCGAAGAGAGGGGGGGTCTGCTGCATGGGCAACAGCAGACCCTCCATATCACCCTGCCCAGGCTCTGTAGCTTCAGCTTCACTGGAGAGGACACTCCAGCGTCATCGCAAGATGTCGATTCAACACGGGAGGAGACAGATACCATGTCACTCCCGAGTCGGACTGCACAGCCATTCTTGGCGGTGCAGATAGACTCTTAAGAAGCTACACCATCATCTCTCGAGACGGACGGCTGCCGACGGGGGATGTTATACCACACGGGAGATAGCCAACATACTCAAAATACAAGTTTTGGTGAAAATGAAAAATGTGTCTTTATTTTAAGGGAAAAAAGATATTTAATTTTAGCCAACCCTATAATAACATGTTAATAAGCATGTGGTTTTCCCCCTTCATCTGAAAACAAGACAGAAAGAAGAGGATTACGGTCCCTGTTTACAGAGGTGAAGGCAGAGTCTCAGAGAGGTGCAGTGGCCCAAAGCCACATTGAAGAGCAGCAGGAGTGGGTCTGGGGCTCCCCTGATTGCAGCTACCACCCTCAACCCTTACAGCCTGCGTGGACCAGCTCTTCTTGCAGTTACCTCCATAAAGTTATTAGATAAGGTGTAACAAAGGGTTTGAAGGCAGTAACAGTTGAAAGGCGAAGCCTAAATAGCCCAAGCAGCACAAATTCAGGTCTATGAGGACAGTCCAGGATGACTAAAAAGAAATGGATTCCTCAGGGCTTAATGCTTGCCAACAACTTTCCCATGTAGACAAATGACTCCAAGAAAAATAATTCAGATCCTAGCTGGGGAGTACTAGCTTTAAATAGGAAGTCTGGCCTTTCCTCATTCAAGTTATACCCCTCACCTCCAATCCCAGCCTGAACTCCAATCTCACCCCCAAACTCCCTGCACACCCTGGTCAGAGGGGCTAGCCCATACCAGGATGCAAAGCACTTTAGAGAAAAAGTGCTAAGTAGAGTCCCTGAAGGAGCTAGATGTTTCAGGTGTTAGCACATCTGGTTACCTGGGCTTCTAAGCCATGGTCTGAATGCATTGACGTCAGGATGGAGTGAGTCGTCCCTGAAAAGACATCAGTGGTGCTCTGATCAGCCACCTGAGCTCAAGGAGGCGGGAGAAGCCATCTGCTCACAGGGCTGTGGGATAACAATCTGCTTGTCCTCCTGCACGGGCTGCAGTATGAAGGACCTTGTGACAGTACCACCAGTGCCAAGTTTAAATAAGACTAGTAAGGATTGCCACTCAACCGTCCCCAGAGTTAACATTGATGTGAGGCTGGTATCCCCAAGTTCCCCAGCCTTCAAGGCTGAGCTCTTCCCTTAACTCAGCATCTATGCTAGACAGCTACAGGAAAGCTAGTCTCGGCACGTCCTTCCCAACCCAGATGTTTCTGAGAAGCTTCAAGGAATGCATTCACGTTCCAGAGGTCATGTCTGTGTGGCACTTGTCACCTTGCCCTGGAGCATGCTCCATTCCCTCCAAGTGTTGTCTGGCTCCCCCACAGGTTGTTGGCTCTCCCATAGCCTAGACACAGGCCCTTCTCCTATATCCCCAGAACATAATCAAGATCAAGATCAAGATTTGTGGAGAGCTTAAAGATAGCGGAAGAGAACTACGAAATAGAAACAAAAAGCTGAAGCCCTAGAGATAGGGAGTCTGAGCTGTTTGCCTGTAGCCCCCAGTTTGCCCCACATTTCAGGGGTCAGCCTACTTCCCCTCGATTAAATGCTTTGACTGCATCCCCTTTACTAAAACCTAGGTTCGCTAGTACTTTCAGGGTCCAACAAGAGATAGAAATGTCTCAGGCTGGCCTCCAAGTCAATGCCACAATCTCAGAGATATAACTCTACATACAGAGAAGACAATCTGTCACATTATTTTACAGAGCCACCTGCTCCTCTGTGTCTCAAATCTGAAATAGCTTGACTTGAACATGACCAAATTCCCATTATTAAGGCTCTTCCTCCAAATAAGGCACCAGTCCCCTCAGCGATGAATCATAAAGTTGTCATGTGGGTGCCTCTATGTCTAGTTATCATGTTTCCAAAATTGTGAGGTGCCAGCTAAGTTGCAGCAACACCCTCTCCCACTTCCAGGGCAGCGGAGCAGAGGGGCCGGCCTTGCTCCTTCTACTCAGCCTGCTCCTTCTGGCACTGGGTAGCATGGTTTTAAACGTTTGTGGCTTGGTAATTTTTGGCTTCATTTGCAAGGCAAATGTAAACTGCCTCAAATTAAAGGTCAGTGATGTAGGGCGCTAGCTGAGGAATTTTGTTTGTTTTGTTTTAAAACCATAATCTTGCTCTACAAGACTGTTATCACAGATCTCGTGGGCTGATAACTTTGAGTCCTTGTTGTCCTCCGATGAAGCTTGGATGAATTTTGTCCTGATGGAAGGGAACGTCGAGGTGGGGTGGTTGGCTGGTGGCAGCTGAGTGCCAGTGCCATTAGGGACGAGACCAGGCTGGAAAGTTGGCGGGGTTCAGGGGCTGGTTTCTGTGCTGGTGTTCTGTTCAGTCCCCAGTGGGGAGGCTGTGGGCTCTCATCCCTCTTAGTGAAGTGCGGTGGCGTGGAGTGTTTGGTCAACTTCAAAGGCCCATGCAACTTCCTCAGATCTTTATTTCATGTTCAACCCAAGTCTGATCCAAACATGGGACTAGGGGTGCGGAGGGGCAGTGCACTGTTCAACTTAATTTACTCTTGGCAACACAGATCTTCCCAAGTCTCAGAGCGGGGGAGAAAGCAGCTTAGAGAGACGTAAACAGACTCTGAGGCCCTTTGGACATCAAATAACACTAGCAAAACAACGTTTAGATGAGTTAAGTGTAAATCAATCAGAAACATATGGACTACATTTCCTTGAAAATACACAGGGGTTTACAAATTACAGGCACAGGGGTTTGGCAAGTGCAATTCAGATTTTGCCAAACCTAAAATGTTTGGAGAAGATTTAAAGAAAGGAGACTGACCCCAAATGCCTTCAACTCTGCCCATCCCTGACACTGATAATATCCCACACAACCACAAGCATTTAAGTGCATGGGTTTTAAGAGATTTATATGTTGAATAAACTTCACTGCTCACAACAGACGACTGTTCGTAGAAAGCTAAAACTGCCAGTAACTGCACTCACAGAAGGGAATAAACACCTACCTTTCAAGCTGGGCCAAGAAGATATACCTACATGTTTAAACTGGCAACAAAAAGGACTATTCTACCCTTTGTAGCCTGCAGCTGCACGTTCACGGAGCAGAACTCTTCCCCAGCATGAGTCTGTGTTTGCGCCACTAGTGGTGTGGGCGCAGGTGTTGTCAGGGGACAATACATTCACCTTCGCTGGCGTCTCCGTTGCTCAGTGCCTCTTCCTCACGTGGCCGTGGCCAGGAAACATGCATCTCAAAGGAAAGTTGTCCCAGTGGAACCAGGGCATCCAGGACCCAAATGTTTAGGTTTTGAGACCCCAAAGTAAAGACATAAAAATCTGATGGACCTCACCCTGAGATGGCATCAAGTCCCCAGACTGGCTCGGAGACCATAGAGCAGAAGGAAAATGAGAAGGCTCTGACATGCGACCCCTGACAACGTCCTACTGCCACTGCCTTCGCCACCCCACACCGCGCGGCCTCCTGGAGGGTGGAGGGTAGAGGGAAAGAAGGGGACAACCAAAGAGGCTGGGGTACCGAAGAACAAAGGACACCACTGCCCTATTTACTACCAGTAGGCCCCAGGCCTCAGCGTGAGTGGGAGCAACAGAGTAGAAGGGACTCCTCATATGCCTTGATGGGAGATGGAGAGACTTCTGACAGCCCCGCCGAGTTCCCACAGCCCAGGAGCAGTGTGGGAGGGAGGGCAGCGGAGTCTCCCCCAGGCACGGGTGTAGTTAGGGGAGAGTCAAGCCTGTGCAGGCCTTGCCGTGGGGAGGCAGTGCAGCCACAAACCTGCAGGGGCCAGTGGCCCAGCGTGGGACGGGATGATACAGACCTGAGAGGCTGGTGTGGACAGAGGGCCTGGGAGAGAGGCCCCTCTCCCTACTGCCCACCCCCACCCCAGCCTGCAGGCTGCTATGGCAGTAACGCGCCGCCCAGAATGAGAAGACAATCCGCAGGGTTAGAAAAACTACCCAGCAGTAACTGAAATTGTCAGCTGCCAAGCAGAGTGGAGATTTGAAATGGGAATGGCATGGACTGGAAAAAGAATTTTCTTGCACCCTTGTGCTGTGGCCTCAGATTCATGCCTTCTCCTCGAGTGGGTGACTCCAGACTTCCAGATATGCCCTGACCTTTAAGAGGCAGTTAAGCTTCCCTCATATCACTCCACCCGGAACTCTAGGTCTTCAAGGAAAAGCTGAGGTGGTGAGAGGGTGGGAGAGGTGCAGAGTTCAGCTGAAGAAACAAGGGGTGTGAATGGAGCTGCGGCACGTGGGCAGCCCCTTTCACTGTTTCTCTCCTCACGGACTCCCAAACCACGGAGCGCCTCATGCAGGGAGGTGGGTCCAGAGACAGTTGGGAGACAGCCCTGTCCCCTACCCTCCCCCGCCACCCCCAGCAAAGGCCTGGAAGGCCCTAGGACACTCCATGGTAAAGTACGGGTAGAGCAAGGGCTTAGGCAGGCCTGTCCTCAGGCTCCCTGAGAAGCCCGGGCCTCTCTTGACCTGTCACTTCCTTGGGACAGGCATCGTCCTTCTGCCTTCAGAGCCCCTCAGGGTTAAGGCCAGGCAGGGCCAAGGACTGAGGAGGCCACCCAGGTGCCTCCAGGAGGGAAGACCAGTGTCTGGTATCTCACTGAACAGCATAGCAGTTTGGTTTCAGTCCCCGAAAATGCAAAGACTAGCAATAAAAAATATATAGGGGATGTAAAATTGTTGTGTGTGTGGGGTGTCACCTAAAACAATTTTTGCTCCTATAGTGGGGATCTCTGAAATGGGTTTTTTTTTGTTTTTTTTTTTATCATTCTACATGTTGGTGGCTGACAATGGGAACAAACTGGCCACTTCAAAATGATTGGAAGTTGGTTTGCTCTGTCCCTAACGGTAGAGCTGAGATTTGTTATGAGGACAGAAATGTGCTTCTTTTTTGGGGTTCCCTTTAGTGACGCTGCGGTGTCAGTCACATGCCTTCTCTGGTCCTGACTTTGATGAAGCTCTCCTGATGCAAAGAATGCTGTTTTGACTGCGATGTTAGGAACAGAAAGTCTTTAGAAGTAATTGTTCTGGGACATCCTCTTAATAGGAAACTACTTGAGAGTCAATTCTATAGTAAATAAGAGGGAAAAAAGGATTTGATTGGGGCCTGAACTTGGAAAATACAACTCAAAACTATAAAACTAAGCTTTTAAAATTTTATATGTAACACAATTTAAGTTATTACAAATATGCATTAATTTTTAGACTGGACTAAGAAATGAATCATTTATTTTCAAAAATGATTCAAAATATTTGTGTAACAGCACTGCATCCTTTGCTTTATATTTTGTTTATAGCCAATCATATGAAGAGACATTTTTACAACAATATGCAGGAGCTTTATGAATTTTCCCAAAGGCTTCTCATAAATGTTTTTTACACACACTTTTCTCTTTGAAATGCCTCTGGGGTTACTGTCTCCACCTATCTTTTATTTTCCCATCATTAGCTGGCACACCTTCACCACACTCCTCTCCTATCTTTAACATCTTGCTAGGATTTGAGCAATTCTACAACTTCATTCTCCTCAACACTGTGAAATTCTCCATCTTCTGCAAGATTCGAAACTTGACTTTGAAGTAGATTTGCATAGACTTCCTTGTCCTGTCAATGTTTATAATACTCCACAGCCCTCAGGAGGCTAACCAGTGGGGTCTGTGGGGTGGGTGGGCAGAGGATGATGGTGGTTGTTGATGAGCAAACCTTTCCCTTCCCTGCACAACTTTGGGACTATAGGGACTCAAATAATGAAGGTTCAGGTAACCTCTGTAATTCTATTTATAAACATTGGGGGAAGAAGCAGTATATCGCCACAGGCAGATATTTTGTTTTGTTTTGTTTTGAACTCTTCCCTTCCCTCTCTCCTTCCTCTGTTGGCCTTTTTCAGGAGGACATCTGGCAGCTTCAGCCTCTAGTTGAAGCCTGAATTTGCAGTTCAGAATAATTCCCGGAAGTCTGCATGGGGTCCTCAGCAGTTCACCAGATAGGAGTTTGAACAATGATTGGAGGCCAGAGCTCTAGTTAGAAAGATTGGTCATTTGCTTGGGTGGCTGTGGAGCTTGAAATAAAAACAGTAGGGATGACAATAGTAATAACATAGCCAGTGTCTTTAACAATAAAAAATAAAGGCTGTCATCAGAAAAGTATTTGTTTGGCACCCCGCGCCCCCTTGCCCGTTCCAGCCAGCCCCGTGGCTAGCGTTCCCAGGCACCCCTGTGAAATCTCAGGCTGCCTCAGAGCTTATCCTCTCAGTTGAGATCAATGAGAGTTCTGGTCACTTCTAGTCATAGGAACAGGCACAGTTCAGGAAGTAACATGTCCAGTTCCACGTAGCAATCACAAAGGCCAGCTCACAGCTCCTACCCTGCAGCATGGGCCCCCTTCAGGTGGGCAGGTTCCAGAGGTAAAGGCAGAAGGGGTGGAGGGTGAGTTCAACGCTTCTCTTTCTGGCTCCCACATTTCTGCTCCTCTCCTTGGTCCTCATGGAATCGGTCACTGGTCACCGGCTCTTTGAGAATGACAGGCAGGCTTAGAGGAGGGGGGACTGTCTCGGGTTGGACATGGTTGCCTCTGACCTTGGGGGAGGGAGACTCTGTAATTTTTTGTCCAAGTTGGGTCACTTCTGAGAGTGAAAGTAGATGCGCTTTATAATTACACCAGAACAACAGTACCAACTAAGATGGACCTGGGAAGCCTATTTAAAGCTGGCTTTGGCCCTGGTGAGTACCCGAGTCGAGGTTCTCTCATCGGACCTTCTGCTAGCTTAGGTGATATATCCTCCTCCGCCCCGCTGCTCACATCCCCTCCTGCCTCAGGAATTCTGAGATCACCCCCACGGGTTCTCTTCTGGGGGCCCCACTACCCCTCAGAAAGTCCTCTTAGACCTGGAAGACACCTCCTGGCCACCTTCCCAGGGGACCCCTCAAGTCATCAGGAGCTCTGCTGGTAGAGGTCGGGGTTGGGGGAAGGGGTGGCACAGAGCACAAAACATTTCTTTTGAAAGAAACATTCTCTCCAATCCCTGCCACTCTTTTGGCCTCTGAAGTCAGTGAATTTTTGGAAAACCAGTTCTGGGCCACCTCCTTTGCACATCCTGCTTTGGTGGCCAGCATCTCACTAAGAAAAATGGAAAGAATTGGCACACATCACCTTAAGGGCTTCAGCTGAAACTACAACAGAAAGAGTCCCTCTACCATCCTTTTATAAAAATAAAAATAATAACAATTGTAGTTGTCCTCCCTCCTGTCATAAAACAGTGACTATGCTGAGGACTTATAGCATCATCTCCCTTAATCCTTACAATAACCCATGAGGTAGATACTATTATTATTCACATCGTAGAGATTAAGAAACCAAGGTTTGGAGAAGTTGAGGCAAATCATAGTTAGTAAAAGATCAGAGATTCACACTTATATTTCTCTCACCATAGAGGATTTTGGAATTCAGAACTTGGTCTATCAGGAATCTCTACTTATGATAACCATTGGGGTCAATTAATTGCACCCCTCTGCATTGTAGGTTTAGAGCCAATTGAGGGATGAAGACTTCACCTCTATTGCTGGAAAAAAGCTGGGCTAGAGAACACAGCTGAACTTATAACTCCTCTGAGTTGAATTTATTCTCCCATCCTCTCCTCCCCAACCTAGTAGTCAGAGGCCCACTATAGGAGTAGGGCCTGCCCAAGAACACCTGCAGGGCAGGGAGGGTAGTCCCCTCAGGAGTCTGGGGGTCAGTGCCCTTCAAATGGAAGTCACATTCCAGGTTAGGGCAGTCAGGCTGGCCAGCCAGGCCACCCAGCACATCCACCTTCCCTGGGAAAGGAGAAAGGGAAGGGCTGAGAAGCGGGAGGAGCTCCAAGATGGTTAGTGTGCTGGAACCAGGGCTGTGCTTGGAGAGGAAGATGCTGAAATCAGAAGAGGGGCCTACAGACACTGATTTTGGGGAAGGGAGAAACTTAGAATTGTTCAAATATATGCCCTTGGCTTTGAGAAGTTGGCCTACAACTGGAAAGTCCACTGGAAGAGAGGAATCAGCAGCAACATGGAAAATTCCAGGTTTTTTTCATGCTTACATGGCACATAGGACAGTTTCAGGGCCAGCCTACATGTTCCCACTTTGCCCTGCATCTTGCCTCTTGGTTAGAATGTGGTACCAGGCATATTAGCCTTGTAGCAGTTGACCATGAGGTTGCACCCATGTTCATTAGAGCACCCAGAGATTTTACACAGGTCTCATTAGCATGAACAGTCCAGTGAAGCTACAGTAACCACCCCATCCCCAGCCCTTATTATTTTCTATGGCTGCTGTAACAATTACCACAACCTTAGTGACTCATAGCGACATAGATTTATTATTTAACAGTTCTTCAGGTCAAAAATCCAAACTGGACCTCTCTAGGTTAAATCAGGGTGTCAACAGCGCTGTGCTCCTTTCTGTAATCTGTTTTCTCACCTTTGCAGCTTCTAGAAGCTGCCCGCATTCCTTGGCTCATGGACCCTTCTATCTGCAAAGCCAGCAATGGCCAGTAGACTTTTTTCCACATCACATTGCCTGATGCTACTTTTCGTCCTCTTCCATCTTTTTTTTTTAAATTTTATTTATTTGTTTATTTATTTTATTTTTAGAAAGAGGGGAAAGGAGAAAGAGAAGGAGAGAAACATCACTGTGTGGTTGCCTCTCACTTGCGCCCCCAACTGGGGACCTGACCTGCAACCTAGTCATGTGCCCTTACTGGGAATCGAACCAGTGACACTTGGCTCACAGGCCGATGCTCAATCCACTGAGCCACAGCAGCCAGGGCTCCTATCTATCTTTTAAGGACCTTTGTGGTTACACTGGGCCCACCTGGATAATCCAGGATAATCTACCTATTTTAGGGTCAGTTGATTAGAAACTTAATTAAATCTGCAATCTTAACTCTCCCTTGCCATGTAACAGAACACATTCACAGGTTCTAGGGATTAGGACATGGGCATCTTTGGGAGAACATGACTCTGACTAGCACACTCCCCTCAACCCTGCCAAATGGTGGCCAGCGTGTGTGCACGCACAGGTGCACATGCGCGCACGCGCACACACACACACACACACACACACACACACACACACACACTCCCCTCCTGAAAAGTTCCAGAAAGGAAATTTGAATGAGTTCACTCATGTCTAGTGGTTTCTGCATCTGTATATATGGTCCCTCTTCTAAATAAGGCTTTTTTTTCTTTTATTGAATTTATTGGGGTAACATTGGTTAATAAAATTATATAGGTTTCAGGTGGACAGTTCTATAATGCGTCATCTGTATATTTGATTTTTTACTTTTGCAGACATTAGAGATTTACAGCTTGCTGATCTTTAATCTTCTATAAAGTTGGAAATGCTTTAACCCAATTAGGAATAGTGCGTTGCATTCAGATGGGATCTCAAGCCAGATATTTTATTTATTTCAACCAGGCGTCAGCTGAGCGGAGCCCTTTAATGCCCGTGCCCTCCTGGAGGTGCGCTCCAGAGGCGTGGGCCCAACCCTCACAGCAGCCCTGTCAGAGCTGCTTCCTGGCAGTGGAAGTGTTAACTGTGTGATTAAAGATCATGAAAAGAAAGAAAGATTTTGTATTTTAATAAATCCCACAGTTATCAATCTTTATTATAAAAAACATATGTGCCTCCCCTTCTGTAGTAGATGTGTTCCTGACTGAGTATATGTAAATCAAATTCTTTATAAATTGAGTCATATTTTAAATGCACTAGGGGAGCTGGCTATTTAAAGGCATCCTGCTGTGAAGCTTTTTGTCAAGCCAAGAAGCTGTTTGTGATGCTAATTTTCACCCCTTAATTTGTCTGTTTTGTAGGTGATTTTCATAAAATCCTCCAAATTCACAAACCAAAGCAAGGCACACCTGTATCCTATTATTTCAAGGATCTCTTTTTAGAAGAACTCAAAGAGCTGTCATGTGGATTATCTCATTTGTCTTCCCAACGTTCTTCCAAAGGAGTTTGGGGCAGTCATTATTATCCTCAAAGGAGGTGTAACTGTCTCCCAAACAGCCACTGCATGGCAGGGGGCCCATCAAAGGAGAAACATGCTCAGCTAAGAGCTACTTATTTTCCAATTAACAATAGGCTCTGTCCTGGAGAAGTACTTTGGGAAGCCCAGAATATGCATTTTTGCTATTTTTTGTCACTACAATCCAGACAGAGAAGCTGAGGAACAGAAAAATTAGGTGCTTACAGTGTTTTGAATGTTTACTGAATGCCCACTCTGCACAAGACTTGGTTTTGGAGTTGGGTGGGGCCAATGTCAAGATGGCGGACTCTGGTCTTGACTTAGAGCTTGCCACCTAGCGGAGGTGGTGGGTATTGCCAACACCTGGAATGCAACATTAGGAAACACCTTCAGCTCTCCCACAATTTCTTCTCCCAAGCTTATAAATGTGATCTCATTCAATCCTCACCATACTGTAAAGGAGGCTTTGGTTTTATTTTTTGGTAGCACGTGGAAAATAAGAGATTAGGGATTTTCCAACATCACACGGCAGGTGGGTGGGAGCCAGGACTTAATTCCAAGCCTGTCTCGTTCCACAAGCATGTTCTTCAAGTCACTATTATTGAACATAAGCAGGAGCAATGGGCTTTGTGGGTGTAGCAGCAGAAACAATAGATTCTGACTCTCAGGATTAAAGAAACTGTCCCAGAGAAATGTTGCCTGAACCAGGCCTTGAAAGCTGAGAAGCATTTCTATGGAGAATTAGGAGAATAACATGGGCAAAGGTGTGCAAGTATCTATGGGGCAGGCTGGTGTGCCCGGGTTACTAGAGAAGTATAGTAGTAAACAAGGCTAAAAGGAGATTGGGGAACGTATCACAGAAGACCTGAAGGCTTCATTAAAGGAACAGAAACTCCTTCCCACAGTGGTGAAAAGCCACTGAGTCTTTTTTAAAGGAGGAAGTCAATTCTCATGGGGAGACAATTCTGTTATCAGTATGAAGAATGAGTTTGGGTCACAATATCAAATCTTAATACTTAGATAGTATTTTCTCTAACAAAAAGAAAACAAAATTTTTTGCATACTGTCCAAACCTCTGGTGAGAAAATGGGTAATCAGAACTGAGACCTATGTTTCCTGACTCCAAGAATAATCCTCTTTCCCTTTTACCAAACAAAATGGCTGGACCCTTGACTAAAAGAAAGGTCCTGGCCAAAGCCACTACTGGCTAGCCCCCAACCCCAACAGTGCCAGAGAGCAGTGGCCTGTGGTCTGTATTCTTTCAGCCTCTGATATGTTCATGGGTGCTGAGGATGGGGACGAGTGGCCGAACTCTTAACTCCTGCCTTTTACGCTGACTGTTCTCTAAGGCACCTGCTGTAAGCCATTCTTGTCGTTTGTCCTGAGCCACACAACCGCCAGCTGGGTTCAATGAGCACCTCTGGGGGTCATGACAGGCAAACATCATGATATTGAACTTCACCTCTTCTTCTAACCTTGTTTATTAGACTCATCCAAATGGAGCTCCAAGTCTTAGAGCTGCAAAACCAGAGAAAGAGATGGTGACAGCTGGTAGGGTCCGAGGCAGGAAGAAAACCTCAGCTCTCCTTTACTCATTCACGCCTGCCCACCGAAGTTTATAAACCTTTAATATTCACCCTTCGAAGCTACTTGCAAGGCCATGGAGAGGAGTATAATTGAAATAAAGTGTGTATTTGCCCTCAGTTTCTATTTTTTGGCTTGCAGCATAATTCTTGCATTTGTTGAAGACCTGGGGGCTTCTGGAAGAAAGAAAATTTAAGTATAAAAGACATTATAATCATATTGCTATTAGTGGTGGGTTTGGCAAGAGGCCTGGGCCACCGGACTCTAGAGGCCTAAGTGATTAAATGGGAGGCTCAGTCTGACTCAGATGATCTGTCAGCCAGGGAGGGGCAGGGAAGCCTCCCTAAACACAAAGGGAATGTTGTGAGGGGGCGGTGCACAGAGAACTGAGCTGTGCAGGGAGATGGCGAGAGGCTGTAACAGAGGGTTTAACAGATTCGGGGACTCTGGGGAGTTCTGAGTAGGTACTGCCCTAGAAGTGAGATCTCTGGGGGCTGGAGGACTCTCCTAATCACTTGCCACTGTGCCACTCCTCTGTGCTTGAGGATGCTAGACTCCCACTGGGATGGGTTTTATTCCTTTGGCCTCTAGCCTTGTACATACACAGCAGAAACAGCTCTGCCCACCACCCTGGGAAGGTCGGACTCACTAGTCATGGATGGCCTTAAACCCCTTTGCAGAAAGGCCCAGAGTGCACAGAGGGCAATAAGGGGATGACAGGAAGGGGCAGGGGTAGTGGGAGACAGTCTAGACTTTGCTGGGTCCTCACTCTAGATCTGGGCCAAGCCTGCTCTGTGCATTGCCTGGGAGGAGACATAAGCTGCTCAGCACCTTCCGCCTCCCCAGAGCAGACTGGACCACCTCCTGCCATGGCGGCTGTTGTGCAAAGGCAAGGTTTGCACCTGGAGACCCTGCCAGAACCAAAGAGCCCTGGGAGAATTCAAAAGCGACCTTGGCTGACCCCAGGAAACTGAAGACGGGACTTGGCCTGCAACCACTCGCAGGCATATTGCAAAAGAGACCTAAGGCACCTACAGGGATTTTTCCAAACACCGAATCTGGGGACCTGGTTACTCTTTGGACAGTAACAACATGCTACCATTTATTGACCTGAGAATGAAGTATGAAATAAGAATAGTAGGAAGCATTAAAAAAAAAAAAAAAAAAAAAGGCCTAAGCGTGCCCCTCCCAACTTCCAGCTGCAATCCTGCAGGCTGGAGGCCCCTGCCGAGTCACAGCACAGCTGTAGCCCACGCGGACGAGTGCCTCGGCTCCCAGCGCCACCTCTCCTGCTGCCAAGCTCTGTGGGGCTGCATGAAAGAGGCTGAAAGAGACATGTGGCAAGACTTTCAAAACAAACCCTCCCCCGCCTGTCACAGCTGTCAGAGCCTATGTTGCACAATGATGAACAGCTGGGCATTTGCAGTCAGACATGGACTTGAATCCTGCCTCTGCCACTTCGTAGCTGTGATTGTGGGAAAGTGGGCCTCTGGGAGCCTCATTTTCCTCATCTGTAAAATGGGACTAAGAGTACAGTATTCCCTCACTTATCACAGGTATTACATTCTAGACACCCTGCGAAGTAGGAACCTTACATTTATTCTACACTCTTAAACCTATGTAACTTCAACAACATACATATACAGTACTGCAAAACCCCGCGATATAGAGGAAAATCCGCGATAATTAAATATAACATTTTTTAACATCCCGCGATACAGTGAGGCCGTGATATAGAGAGGGACTACCGGACTCCTTTCCCGGGAGGGTTAAGAGGATGAAATGTGATAACATATGCAAGGCACTCAGTACAGTGCCAGCACATAGGAAGTACTCTGCACACAGGACACAGCTTGTCTCTTTCAAAAAGAATGTGTTGACAATGCTTTGCATCAAAGGCTTGGGCTGCTCCATTGTTGATCTCTAGAGCCAGTGCCAGGAAGGCCTTGTTTCCTTGGAAGCCCCTTGACCAAGCCTTGGTTTGGGCTCCTGCTTCAAGGAGAAAAAAAAAAAAATACAGATGGGTCTCATGAGAAACAGGTGGGGACTTTTAAGTCACACAGCTGGAAGAGTCCACATGTGACCACAGGTTATAAATCTCAGCTGGGAAAGTACTGCCAGTGAGGATGGTACCAGGGATTTCCAAGTAGCTGAGGGTGTTCCCACACCGGCCCCCTCCAGAGCTCCAGATAGCACCACGGCAGGGAGCAAGGAGCCCTCTTGGCACTACAGTCACCACAGTAAGGTATCAGGAGTGACCATGGCACAGTGGGCCGAGAAGCGTTCTGGGTGAAATGTGCTCACTCTGGATAGCATTTTGGACCCAGAGCTACATTCCCGAATTCCCCTGCCGTGGGTGTTCTAGGAGCCGTGTTGAGATCCATCCCCTAAGTCATCTCGCCCAGAAAGCAGCATTCATTAGATGGGGCAGAATTTATGCCTTACTCACATCCAGAGACTTTTTTTTCTTATTGGCCTGCCCTCTTCCCTAAAGGTATTTATTTCAGAGAGGAATGTACCAAGGATGGAAAATCTAAGACAGCCTATAGTAAGGAGCCCACTACAGAAAACAGCGCTGGAGCCAGATGTACCTGGGTTCAAATCCTAGCTCAGTGTCTCCTTTGAGGCCTTAAATGTGTTACTTAACCCAGCTGAGCTTCATCTAGTGGTTCTTGAACTTGAGGCTGTGTCAGAACTATGTGAGGGGCTCGTTAACACAGGTTGTTGGCCCTACCTAGAAGGTCCTGGGCCTCAAAATTTGCCTTTCAACAAGCTCCCAGGTGATACTGGTGCTATCGGTCCAGAGTCAGGGCTATCCTGCACTTGTTAATCTGTGTGAAAGACCTTGTTCACGTGGAGAGACAGGAACACGGCAGGCAGGGCATTCGAGTCTGGTGGGCTGGCTGTGAGGGCTTAGTTAGCCTGTCTTTCTCTGACTAGCTGTCAGTGTCCTCAGCTGTAAAATGAGGATAATGATGTCCACCTTCCAAGTGAGGACCTAACAAGATGGAGAGTGTGCAGTGCCTTGTAAAGTGTAACACCCTATAGAATTTTAAAGGATTGAACATGAGGATTATTCTAAGGGGTTAACATTCATAGTACATGGAGAAGTCGACAGTGGACTATTTGGCACATAATGGGGCTCAATAAATATTAAATTTAAAAAATACCCAGCAATCAAAAATAGCATTGACTCCACGCCAGAGATTTCTGTCTCTGTTACAGTAAAACAAAAAAAATGGTAATGAAGTTACAATACATGAAATTTATATTCCCGTCATGGGTGGCAGGGATCTCCTTCTTGGCTTCTGATCCATTCATTATTCAAATTCTTTTACCATAGAGTGCTCCGATGCTGAGTGTGGAACCAAGTGTGGATCTTGATAAGAGGGAAAGACTGGGCTCTGTTTCCACTTTGCTGTTGGCAGTCCTCAGGCCTCCAGTATAACTTTCTTACAAAATGAATAGTGTTGGCTCCCAGAGAGACCAATCTAATTTCATCTTGTCCACTCAGAAGATCCGTATCAAATAGTACAGACTGTCTGACGGCAGAAAGGGGCATCTAATTCCATCTGGATTTGGATCAGTGTTTAAATGATCAAGGGGGGAGCCATTAGCATTGTAGAAATAGAGAAGCAAAATATAACTGACCCAATTTTTAAACATTATTCTTGTCTAAGGTTTTATTTGAAGAGTCCTCATATGAGACCGGGAGAGAAAGAGCACAAGTGAGAAAGAGCAACAAAGGGAACTTAAAGTCAGTCCATCGCCTCCTTTAAAAACATGTGAATGAATCAACATCCTGCATTTTCACTGTTTATGAGCATGAAAGTCTGATCAGATAACCATGTTATGCCAAGAGACCTAATTACCAGTCCTTTGGAGAATTTAATTACCTTTAAAGGAAAAAAAAACCTCTCTGGTTACTCATGGTTGAACAGAATGTCACTTATTTCCAGTCAGCCATTTTCAGAAAGGTGCTGCCCACTTCAAAGGCATTACTGTTACCCAGAAAAGGTATATTTCAGCCAGGCAGTTTTGAGAGATGCTTAACACATCCGTTTCTAACAAATAAGACTGAAAACTTTCTAATGCATTGTTTTTTTACATCTCGACCTGAGCATGTATTAAGGGGCCACTCAGAATCAGTAACCCTCTAGGTCAAATTGGCTCCCACTTGTGAAAGAAAAACAAAGTTTAGAAGCCAGGTGACCTGGGGACAGCAGGTCTACCCTTGGCCAGATTTTAACACTCACTCAGATGCAAGCTAACGCTTTGATTTGGTCCTTTCAGAAGGCACAATCTTTTTTTAAAAATCACAAATTAAGTGTTTAAGTGTCAGAGCTTCTTTGATGTCAAGTTTCTACCAAGAGATTGAATGACTTAACCTGGAAAGAAGGAAGAAAGAGCAAGAGAGCAAGAGGGAGAAAGAGAAGGAACTAAACTGTGGTTCTGGGCTCCCGGGGGCAGAGGGGTTGTTGCTAGGATTGCTGTCTAGTGGGCGGCTCAGGGAGAGGAATGTCTTAACATTATTACAGTCCGAGGTATTTGTCATTATCTTCCCTGTTTACTTGGAGGGTAAAGGAAGAGGGAGTGTTGAGCAACAAATCCTGGACAGAGGGTCGGTTACTGCGCCGAGAGCTCATTCTGTTCCTTTCCAGCACGACTGACAGGCTGGCCGCACTAGAAATCTGATTGTCCAAACCTTTGATTGAAACCCTAAAATAAAAATTGCTCCAATTATGTTTTCTCTGTTTCCTTATAACCTCTCCCAGTGCTAATTTCCAGGCATGACTGTAATTTTGTGAGGCTCCGGTTTGGGGCAAGGCACAGAGATGTGTATGAAGTTGATCGGTGTGCTTTACTGGATGCCTTTGTCATCAAACCACAGGGTGTATAGAAGTTTCTGGGAGGTTCTTTTCCAAACCCTAACCCAGGTCACAAAATCTGAGCCAAAAGGGGCATGGAAAGCAAGCATTTGATAGTGAGACAGTGAATTCCGTCTTTGAGGCCCTAGGTTCTTTCACATAGGACATTTGTAGGTGGAAGCAACAGCAGATTTCAGAACCAAGAATATGCAAGTAAGGAGGCATTAAGATAAAGTTGTCAGTAAAAAGTAAAACCCAGTGGCATTCAAAAAATATTTATAAAAAATCTTGTATAAATGACACAACTAGTATTTTGCAGGGTCAGAAGGGGCAGGTCAGCTTCCTAGCAATATTCCAACAAAGCATACAAAAGCTATCTATTGTTAGGTCTACCTGGGCCAGCACTTCGCATCCATCATGCCCAACATCTACAACAACACCGTTCTTTCCATTTACGAGGGTCACATTGCTAAATGCAGGTATATTTGATCTCAGATCCACGCTCTCTGTTCTGCCTGCTCTGTGGTTACAGACCAAATTCTCTGTTTAGAAAATTTATCACTTGACTGGTATTTTATTCAACCCAGTATCATATAATATAAAAAGAGTCAATTACTTGGTCAAACAATGAGCCAGCAGCTGGGAACTGGAAACCTATGAATTGAGTTTCTCCTGCAAGGGTGAGAAGAACATAATCATTAGAAATGTGAATTTTCAAAGAACCATTATGGAAATGTCTAAAACTATGCAATAAATGTTAATCAGATTAACTTTTTTCTTTCAAATTTCCTTTTTATTCTAAGTTGTTAGCCCTTTCCTTATTTCCCTTTTTCTTCTAATTAAGTGTATCTCCTAAGTATACCTTGTAAATTTTCTCCCTGAAATTTCAATACCAGTGATGAAGTACAAAGGAAAAAGCAGCACAGGAAAGCCAGTCTGGATAAAATACTGTCAAAAGTAAGCCAAAAATCATTATGACCAATGGTAGGGCATACTTCCCCACTGGCAAAGACATCTCTGAGTTACATTGATGACACTGAACACTGAGTCCACTTGGAAAATGTCCACCAGCATCAGGGTACAGGGGCAAATATTAAACAGGACACAAAACATTTTCCCCTTCCCACTAAGTGTTTATTTTATAGCTTTTCCATCAGGTAATCAACTGAAATACTTCAACAACAGAAAGCTGGCAGAATAAGGAAAAGGAGTGATTATCTCCCCAGCAGATGTGACAAAATGGTTTCAAGTAGGAAACAGCATTGCATAAATGAATCAACTGAACGGGGGAGGGAGAAGGGAGAGAGAACAGAAACAGAGCAAGGAGTGAGCATCTTCCAACATGGATTGAGGCGGGGAAGGCACTATTTAGCTGTGTATTTATAAAATAAAAAATATATATAATATCCATGTTTCTCAAAATTACATCTGACACTGCTTTAGAGATGCTCACATACCTCTCAATAGTAAGCTACTGAAACTATCTATAAAATCAGACGGCACCAGTGTGTCTAAATCACAGGCTTAACAGTAATGTGTTTTAAAGAGATCATCCCCATCAGGGTCCTTTTATAAATAGTACTGCAAAGGTCACAAAGCTGCATGAACTTAAATTATAGGATAAATCTGACTAACATGATCACCCATTTCAATCTCTCAAATTCCCACTCCAGGAAATCAGAACAGAACGTAAGCTGCACTCCAGAGGAGCTGAATTGGCAGAGCAGCTGGCATCAGACAGCAACTTTGCATAGGGCAAATGGATGCAAAAATTTAACAGCAATTGCCCTGCTTCCTCTCAAACTAAATAGCACTAATTTATGAAGAGGCAAGTTTTCCAATCATAAATTAGAAGCACCTGGGCCTCTTAAAGACAAACTTCCTAAAAGGTTACAGTACCGGGGTGCTTCTCATAATAAAGGATTCAAGGACCATAGGTGTATTTGACAATGATCACTGGGAAAATGCAAATAGATGGTTTACACAGATGTTCTCTATGTAGAATTTAAATATCAATTAAAATACCAACTATGCATTTGGGAACCAGCCTTTAGTTAAAATCTCTAGTGCTTTTAGAACTTTTAATTCATTTTATTAGAAAAAGAGAGAATAATCGTCTACAAACTATTTTCTTTCTAACTATGCAAATACAATGAGCAAATCACCTGCAATATCAAAATACTATTTGTAAGTCACAGATGGCACTAAGAATTTTAGGAATTTTCAATAGGACATACATAGAGAAAGAGCAACAGTAGATTTCAAATTGTAGACATTAACTGAATTTTAAGAATAGAAAATAAAATGTAAGGTTTAAAAATCAGTAAGTTCAAGTTATCTGATTTTCAATAATGTAAGTCCAATCATCAGGAATTCAGAAGCACCCAGTATGCTCAAAGTTGCACAAATGAGTATGAATGATAGAAAAGTAACCCCCATGCAATATCTTAAGTGTTGCTATCAGATATATTTAAGTGATACTTTACAGATTAAAGCTGGATAAAATCAAAATATATCCTCCCCATTACATTTTAAAACAGTCACAATAATTTATCAACAGTTGCCATTTCACATCAATAAGAAAACAGGAGTTGATACAAGTTCAACAAAAAGGTACTTTTTCCTCTTTTAGGAAATAAACATATAGATATACATACACACACATACATACATAACAGTATCTTTTAAAATTCAAAGTGGTTGATTTGCCTTTGTATTAAAAAAAAAAAAAAATCCCTATGATCAAAATACCAAAAAAGCACAGAGGCTAAAAAAAGAAAACCACATTTGCCACTTTAAAAAAATACATTATTGTCTCAGTGGTTCTATATATCTGATTATAAAGTTAGGCATTATAAGGACTCTGCGCTCATCAGACTCCTAGGACTTATGGGACCACATGGAATTAAATCTAACCCTTTCTCAGTCTCCAGGAAGGATACTCCTAACCCACCCTCAAAGATGATAGAATAAAACCCTATTCTGAACTGTTACACTGGGAAAGAAAAGGGGCCCACCTGGAAGCAATCTAAGTCATAAAAGTTTATGAATCTGTGGGAGACACTGCCTGAATTAGAAAGTATTCTTTGGATATAAGTTAGGAGCTTTTGGAAGTATATAAACTCTATTAGGCCACTAGAGTACTGATTCAAAAATGACTTCTCTATTTCAGGGGTTAGTAAATTACTACCCCTGGTCCATATCTAGCATGTCACCTGTTTTTGTAATCAAGTTTTATTGGAAAATGGCCATGCTCACTCATTTATGTATTGTCTATGGGTGCTTTTGTGTTAAAATGGCAGAGTTGAGTACGTAATTGTGACAGAGACCATATGGCCCGCAAACCCTAAAATACTTACTCTCTGGATTTTTATTAAAAAAGTTTACTCACCCCGATCTAGTGCACGTGCTACTTTTAGTTACCTAGAAGAGTTAATGCACCTCAAAAGAGGATTTCAGTCTGTACTCCAAGAATAACCTACATCCTGGGCTCCTTAGCAGATAAATGTCAAGTGCCCCACCTTGAAGTGGTACTTTACTTTCGGGCAAGGAAATAATTTGTACCTATTTTCAACAAATATCTGTACAAGTTAATAAATACACAAAAAAGAAAGAAAGCCAAATACAAAAAGTATGCCTGTCAATGTTCTCTTAACATTTTTCTATTACTGGGGGGAAAGGGTATGAAAATGATTCTGTCAAATTCCTTTAACTTTTCTTTAAACTTAATAAATGTTTTTTGATAAGAAGTCCTCCCTCCTCACCTCCCACACAATTAGTAACCTTGAGAGTAACCTGCCTAAAATGTTTACATAGTTTGGTGAGGCCTTGTTTTGGGAATATTTATTTAAACTATACATATTAAAGATTATTCTTTTAGAAAAATGTCTCTAAAATTCTTTATTTCTGTCACTCTAAGAAGAGAAAGGAAGTAAAGAACACACAGGGAAATTAAACTCTGCAAAATATACCTTAAAAACCAGAGGTATAAAAACAGGAAAATCTTCCAAATTTGAAGAACAAATTTTCCCCTGCCCTTAGTCAGCTAATGAAGTCTTTTTGGAATAGGGAACCTTCTGAACTCAAGCAGCTGCTCATGACTCTAAGAATTCACAGGTGTTTCATATTTCAATAGTTGAAACAGGGAAGATAAAACACTGAGAAGATATTTATCAAACACAAATTTGTATCAAGATTTTTTTTCAACCAGCTTATAAGTGGACTTTCCCTTTTTTAAAAAAGTGAATGGTGTGAAACTATATGTTAAAGATGTTTCCATAATACCTTACATTTATACAGCGCTTTACAGTTTTCAAAGTGCTTTCACATACCATCTCATTTAATCCTCACAACAATCCTGCGAGGTAGGTACAGCAGGTATTATTACCCTCATTTCAAGATGAGGAAGTTGAGGCAAGGAGAGTTAAGTACTTACCCAAGATCACACAGCTGATAAGTGGCAGAGCCAGGACCAGAAATCAAGTGTTCTGACTCCTTGTCCAGTACTCTTTCCACTTTAATTACTGCCCCAAATTATGAATAATGTACTACATATAAAAATTGAAAGGTTATTAAATTTCAGTGATATCTTAAATGAGAAATACAAGAACAGTAGGTCTGATGGTTTTACTTGACATAATAAAATTGGTGCAAAACCACTTTTGTCTAATCACTTATAACCTTTTGGTCCAAATACATAAAATATGCAATATTTACAGCATTTTCTTTTTTTTTTTTTGTAAATGCAATGCTTTAAAACACATTATAAAGCACCTTAGTAAAAATAGTCTAAAAGTAAAAGTACAGAAAAAGTAGGGAAATCCTACCCATTCCACAGCTCACTAATGGAGTTATAATATGGAGTCACTGATATCTGTTTACAGCTTTACAAATAACCCATGGAGAAACCAATACTAAACTTATTTTAAAATATTAACATGTGAAAGCCTTAACTAAAACTTCAGGCAATGTCAACATTCTTTGAAGTGTCTCTCCAATCTTAAGATACTAAAGAGACAGGAATGAGAAATATTCCTTTGACTTTTTTTATAGTATTAGTAATTGTTTAAATTGGTTTTTAACACTAACGACAACTATTTTTAAAGGAAATTAACATGACCTACATAAGTATGGGCAATTCCAACTACAGTAGAGACGTTTCCTAGCAAACATGATCAAACATTCCAATCAACTTCATGAGACATGGTTCACAAAAACAAAGCACACGCTGCGGAACAGTTAAGAACACTATTCAGTAGAGCTCTATAACCCAAACCTCCAGGCGAAGGTGCAGTAGCAAATGGATTCATTTTCATTCATGGTTAGTTGAAAAAATGCTTTATTAAAAAACAGAATATCAGAACTTTTTCTGAAATTGTATTTAGCTTTTTGATTAGAACTGCTATATGTTTATTTTAGGCAGGAGGTTGTGACCCCCACCAAAACTTAACCAGGAAAAAAGAAGGCTGAAACTTACACTTCTCAGACTGATGACATACCAGCCAGCATCTATGTCCTTGACCTCATTGTCTGCTTCCTAACTCAGCACAACACAAATGGCCTCACACACCTATCAACAATCCAAGTTGTGGAGCTGAGAACTAAAGTGAAGACAGGGTCAAAGTTTTAGTTCAAAAATCCAATAGTCACACCTTGTACTCAGTTCGATTTAGGGTAAATCTTTTCATAAAAAAAGTTTTGTGCGAGGATGTAGAGGTCTCCATCTTTTTCTCGTACAGCATGGGCTCTGATGAACTGGAACTGCTCTAGTGCAAACTCATAGAACTCATTCTCCATTTTCCAAATGTCAGACTGCTGTAGTTTTGCAATGGTTTGTTTAGTGGGAAGTTTCTTCTCTGTGGTTTTCCTAAGATGAGATTTCTTTCCTACTTACAAATGAAAAAAGAGAAGGTGAATAATTCTGAGAACACATAAAAGATCAATGTCTGTTATTTGCATAAGTGGTTTAAGCTAATATTGAAGGACAGGTTACACAATTGTTTTATATTATTATCACTCAGGCAAAAAAACAGTGCCCTAATCATACTGCAACTGTGATTCATTCCTTTGTAATGTAAATCCTTAACCCCTTACAGACTTAATGAGCTGTCAAATAAAGGACTGCCAATCAGTGTAGGCTGTCACAATACATGCTGTGTTCTCAAGTGCTGACTAGTTCATTTAGGAAAATATGATAAAATATCTATATTCAATCTTAATACTAATTTCTCATTGCCTATACTCCTTATAATTATTACTGTTGAGGCTGCTGAAGTACGCTGTGAGGACTGTAACAGACATAGTACATGATGATCAGTACTAAAGTGACTGAATCCTACTGTCCCACCTCTACTCTAAATGGCATTAAACAGGTCTAAGGGCAGAACACAGCCATAATGTTTGGTATCCAGAATTATTAAATATTACACATTTCTAAGACTGGTTCTGTAGTTTGTATATTTCCATTATTCCTACAATGTCTTCTAGTTATTATCTAATACATGTTTATTCATTCAAAAAATATTTACTAAACACCATCTGTGTGCCAGGAATTGCTTTGTTTTGAAAATGATGATGAGAAACAGACAATATACCTGCCTTTCTGGCGTTATTTCTTGTACTTGACTCAAGAAAATTCAAATCACACATATTTTTCAATTTTTAAATGAAGAAACTTAAGGACAGCTTTAAAAAGGAACGCATCATTTATATACCTGTGCGGTAGAGTTCTGTAGCACCCCTGAAGAACCGGGGCAAAGCTGCCTCCAGTAACATGATAAAATCTTCAAGCTCTTCAGTAACTCCCACCAGAAAGTATTCATTAATTAGGTTATACTTGGCTTGATCCATAGCCCACCTGCTTCCCACGTTCCTAAAAACAAGAAAAGAAATTAAGAACCTGGTTGTTCAATCTGCTAAGTATATCCGATGCCTTTGCCACTGTACAGTATGGAAAAAAAATAGATAAAAACATGTTGGTCCAAAGCCTTCACTCTTTTATTAATGTCCTTTGGGAGGTACACCTGTTTTCAATATCCTTTGCCTCTATTCCCAATTTCTGCTCAACTATGAGTTGCTAATTCAGACTTTACAGTTAGCTTAATATTAACAAAGTTTGGTTTGAGGGCAGACACATATATGATAGTTCTCTTATCTGGTTTAGTGTGAGTGCATTCAATTATTTTTAAACTAAACTTTGTTCATTTTAAAAACTCTAGTGAGGTCTAAGCAACCTATGTGTAGTGCTTATCTTAATTTAATTGTGAGTTTAGGTTGTTTTGTGTTTTTTTGTCATTTCTGAGGAACAGAAGTAAGATAAGAAATGGCTCTGCCAGGAATCTTTTATTTTTAACATTGTCATATAATGGCTGTTGATAGATATTCGGCTCTAAATAAACTATATTTTTCAGTTCTTTTTAGCACTGACATTCCCTAACCATAATTTCCAGCTGTCTTTAAGTAGTGTGATACTGAGCTGATGAGTTTACCTTTTTTTTTGTTTTCTCAGTCATTAAAAAGCTGTGGTGAGGGGTGGGGCAGAATAAATTAGTTTATTTCCAAGGGTTCTCCCAATTCTATGAATCTGTAATACATATTTAAGATGTCCAATTAAAATCTCCTCAATAATGCCCAATGGAGCAATACTCTTTATTGTTCTAAGGTGGAGGTTGCAAACTTTCTATAAAAGGTCAGAGAGAAAATATCTTAGGTTTTTTAGGCCATATGTTCTTGGTCACATGTACTTAATTCTGCTCTTGCAACATGAAAATAGCCACAGACAATAAGTAAACAAATGAATGTGGCTATGTTCCAATAAAACTTTATAAAAACAGATAATGGGCCAAATTTTGTCTCCAGGTTGTAATCTGCCGAACCCTGTTCTACAGATACGGTTAACAATGAAGACATTCTTCCTATGCTTCCAATTCTTCTTATACTATTTATTATACTTTTATATAACCTATTGCACAGGACTTTAAAGTTCACAATAATCAAATATCTCAAATAATGAAGAAAAGAACAGAAGACATTCCTTGCATCTCCTGATGGTTTTAAGATAGTAACTTTCAATGTGTTCCTGTTTTTCCAACCTTTCCTATTAAGATTATTGGTTAGATCAAATGATGACATACCATTATTTTTAAAAACTTAAAACTCAGCACATTCTGAGGAAATAAACTCTTTATAAAAGGTAAATTATCTTTATTTTCCACCTCATGTTTATTAGGCAGACGAAGTCACAACCCATAATCTTCTCTCCAAGTTAGCCAGTTTAACAGTCAAGTCAGGAGAGTAATTTACCCAGTAGGACAAAAGTCCTGCTTTATCTAACACGAATGGCTAAAACAGTAAACTTAAGGGAACATGAGGTTTATAAAATGATCCCTGGCCTCTAATTAAGAGCTCTGCTAGGATGCAGCAAAACATGTAACACTAAAAACCAACCAGCCAACAAACATATAAATAAAAAACCATCATCTGAGAAAGCATTGCAAGATTATTATACATAAAGAATCTTTTTAATGCACTTAAAGATAACCACAAAACTAGGTATTACTCAATCACATTCTATGTTTAGTCTGGTCTTTCACTAATTTTCTTATACCTAACCTCTGACTAACACATTCACGTTTCTGAAATACAGATTATAGAGATAATGAAGAAGATCATCAATTTAAGCCAACTTGATCTCCCTACCAGCATTCTGAGCTGTGTCCACAAAAGAACGGGATCTGAAGCCAGAGCTTCTCTGGAGCACAGTCTGAGCCACCCTCAGCTACACATTCATCGAAGGTCTGGAACAAAGACAGCACGTGTGAACCATAAACCCAAGCCTCACCCACCAAATATCTTACTATAGTAAGTTATCAAATAAATGGGTTGTAGTGGGTACCCACTCACCAAACTACTAAATTAAAGGCACGGGCCGGTTATGAACACATACCTGAGATACTGAGGAAAGTTAAACATGGATTTTTCTCACATCTTTGTTTTACACCAATGTTTATAGGAGTTCCTTCACTATATGAATGGAAACCAGATAAAATCTTTTCCTTGAAAATAAGTACTGGTTTATGTTAAATTTGTGTATTTATACTTTCTCCTAGCACTAAGGAAAATTAAATAAAAACAAGGCTAAAGATACTACCACTTCTTTATAATCATTTGAAAAAATACATAAGGCAGGACTACACTTGTTTTTTTTTCCTTTTCTCATTAAGATAAGAAGGGAAAAAAAAAGATCATTGTACAAAGCAGAAATGACTTCAGATACTTGAGACTTGAATGCCCTCCTCTCCAATGCATCTGACTAAAATAATTAAAAGGGAAAGAGACTCACAGCTTATGTATCTAAAATTACTGGATTTCATTTTCTTGAGTACTTACAGTCTGTCACAGGCATTTTAACAGTAGGCATTATCTATTGGAAATGATATAATATTGATATCCCGGAGAACAAACTTGGGAGCTGTGATTGTTAGAGTGAGACATCTACAAATACTGCCTGCTGTTTCTAAGGAGAGGAAGTATGAAGGAGCAGAAAGAGGACTTGTCTGGAGTAAAGGCCCCTGAGTCTCTAGATCTAGGTTCCTTTGTTTCAGAAGCTTAGCATCTTCTCTAACTAATTTACCTACCAAATGTTTTATTATACAGTATGAAAGTAGAAAAATTGTTCAGGTTTTCACCTCCTTTATGGTTCTTTCTTATTATCTGGGGGATGTGTTTTATTCCTAGCAACTAAAAAAAACAACCTAAAGATGGCAAAGAAGGTGTGGAGGAGGGGAAAAAAAGTGGGAATAATAAAAAATTGGTGAACATATGTATGTCAGGTCTCAGCATATAACAGAAATTCTCCCATTTCTATGTAAATATTTGAATAAAATAAACCAAGTATTCCCTAGTGAAACCTAGTTAAGACAACTCAATACCATTTTTACTACATACAACCTGATAAATCAATCCACTGAGACCTTAAGATGACTGTTGCGCTTACTCCAACAGGGAATTAGTACTTGGGCTTATCTATTCATCACAGAAAACTGCCACTTAAATGCCTGGTCACCAAAAACTTCCTGCTTAATTTGCTGACTTCTGTTAGCCTTTTCCTTACATTTGGGTCACATTTCAGAAATAGGATTTTCTATAAATAAATATTTTTCTCTTATAAAACTTCAAGTCCTTAAAATAAAAAGCAAAAACAAATAAATAAAACAAACACTCCAGACTCTTCCTCACCCACAAAATCACCAGATAAACTAGAAGTTATGATCAGCTTTTTCACTTAAAAACCATTTAGGGTTTTGCCCTGACAAGTGTGGCTCAGTTGGCTGGACATTGTCCCGCAAAGTGAAAACGTTCTCAGTTTGATTCCCGGTCAGGGCACATGCCTGGATTTCAGGTTCGGTCCAGGGTCCAGGTATGTACAAGAGGCAACCAATCAATGTTTCTCTCTCACATGGATGTTTCTCTCCCTCTTTCCTCTCCCTTTCCCCCCTCTAAAAATAAATAAAATATTTTTTAAAAATTTATGGTTTTTAGAGCAATTCTTTGTGAGCTATACACAAATGTTTTTAAAAGCATGAAATATAAAAATATTCTTGAGACCATTTAGATGATTAGTTTAGACATTTAACTCCTAAAGTCAAAGGTTATAAGAATTAAACGGATGCTTGATAGTAATGGCAATTATATTTGCATTAAACTCTCTTCTGCAAATGCTTTTGCTTCACAGTTTATATAGAAAACTGAAGCTAAGCGTGAGCTCTCTCAATTTCCTGCTTAGATAAAAGTTTATCTGCATCTATAGCCCTACTGCCCTCATCTTTAAAGAAACATATCTTTCTCCTATCTTTGAACACCATGCTTACCCCCTTCTGAGACCCTGCTCCATTAATTTTTCTCCAGTTCCTTGCATGCTCACCCCTTGCTGTCTTCAGATATATTAATATGACCAAGTGTCTGTCATCTTAAGAAAATATGTCCTGATTTTTTTTTTTTTTTTTTTGTTCTTTTCAAAGCCAAACTTCTATTTCAAGAGTAGTCTTTCCTCAGAGTCAGTCTTATCTCTCAGTTGCTTTTCAACCCTTTGGATTCCATCTGAACTCCTTTCTCTGACATCCCTAATGAATTTGCCATTGACAAATAGAAGAGACAGATTTCAATCTTCAATTGACTAACCTTTTTGCAATTGAAATTATTTCTCTATCCATTTTGTTTTCTCATTCTCTGGCATCAGCCTCCTTAGCATGCTGCTCTTTATCTGCCTATTCTTTAAATGTTGGCATTCCCCAGAGCTACATATCTGCACCCCCTCTCTTTCTTTGCCCTTTTTCATTTGGTCCTCTTTTCAAACTCTACATGCCTTCCTAGTGCAATTTCATTAAATCCCTTGTTTCAGCTTCTTATACATAACTAAAAATAATGTCCATTTTTATCTCTTTCTTCACCTCCATTTCAAAGGACCCTTCCTTTTGTTTTCTCTCTTCTAGTAAAAGGAAACACCTATGGTCCAGTCAGAAACTTGGGAAGAACACAGGTCAAGGCTGACTCTGGGTTACACGGTTTTACTGAGAAAGAGAAAACTGGTCTACAATGAAGTCAGCAAACCTGTAAATACGTCAACTGCAAAGATATTATATTGCTTTCCTGTGGTTCTTTTTACATATAAAATACTTTCTAAGCAAACAATAAGTTCTTAAGTGCCTTTGTGAGACAGAATAGTAAAATTCATGTTCAGTACAAAAATCATTGTCAGGAATTGTGAATTACCAAGGACTATGAAGACAGTATTTTGTAAGTCAATGGTAAAACGAGGGTGTGCAAAATATGAATTTCTTCCAGCCTTATTTACTATCTGTTATAAATTAATATATATATATATTTTGGTAGTATATTTTAAACTCATTATAATTCCTCTAGCTGTTCATAAGTCTATTAACTTAAAGAAATACAAGAAAGCAAATTGGGGTAGGAACTGGATCTCTGAGACTAATGAGTACCTCTTAACACAAACTGATTCTTTTTTAGATGGTTACTGAGAGCAAGTAACTAATTACTCTTTCTGTAAGTATAAACCCTCTTGATGTTCTATTAAAAATAATAACTAATAAAAAACTGAATAATCTATAGGGCAGTACAAAGTTAAATTCATACAAAATGACTATTTACACATTTATAAAGTATGAGTGATGAGATTTGTTGGTGCAATTAACATTATTTGGAAGCCATTAAGAAGGCTTATGCTGAAACTTCTGGTCAAGAAGAAGGCCTAGACAGACACGCTGCATCTCCCTCCACAACTAAGAAGGAATAAAACTACCTCAAAACTAGAGACAACCAGAAGTTGCAGAAAATCAAGCTGCATGGAAGTCCAACAAAAATATTTAAAAAATGCTCATCCAGATAGGAGGGGAGAAGCCAGGGTGAAGAGGATGCAGCATGGTGGTGGTAGCAGTGGCAGGCCAATGGAAAGTGCAGTCGCATGTTTTAAAAAGTAGGGAGGGACACCTGGGGAGTGCTCCCAGCACCAAACCAGACCGAGCAGATCACAGCTCCAGTGCTGGGAAAATCAAGCCTCATTGCTTCTGACTATGCAAACCAGTGGGGGTTGGGACGGAGGAAGAAACTGCTGGTCTCTCAGCAGAGTCTGCTTGTTTAAAGGGCCCCCACGGTCCTAGAACATCCGCAGACCCACCCACTCTGGGAACGACAGCCAGGACAACAGCTGGAGAGGCGCCAGTCCCATACAGAAGTGGGAGAAGTGCCTGGAAAAGGGGCAAGTGCTGAGCAAGCGGCATTGTTCCCTCTCAGACCCCTCCCCTACACACAGCACCACAGTGTGGTAAAACGAGTTGCCCCATACTGATGATAACCTAAGGCTCCACCCCTTACAACATAACAAGTGGGACAGCTCTACCTAAGACACAGAGGCACACAAAAACAGGAACCTGTCAAGATGAGGAGACAGAGAAGTACGGCCCAAAAGAGGGAATGGATCAAGGTTCTAGTGGGAGAATTAAGCGATGAGGAGATAGCCAACCTAACAGACACAGAGTTCAAAACACTGGTGATAAAGACGCTCACAGGCTTGACGGATATGCTTAAATAGGGCAAACGCATAAGGGAAAAAGTGATGGCTCTGCTTAATGAAACAAAGGAAAATCCACACAAAATCAATAACGAAGGGAAGGAAACTGGGGTTCAAATCAATGATTTGGAACATAAGGAAGAAAAAAACAGTCAACCAGTACAGAATGAGAAAATAAGAATTGAAAAAAATGAGGAGAGGCTTAGGAACCTCTGGGACAACTTTAAATGTGCCAATATCCGAATCACAGGGGAGCCAGAAGGAGAAGAAAAAGAGCAAGAAATTGAAAGCTTATGTGAAAAAATAATGGAGAAAAACTTCCCAAATTTGGTGAAGGAAATAGACATACAAGTCCAGGAAGCACAGAGAGTCCCAAACAAGCTAGACCCAAAGAGGACCACACCAAGACACATCATAATTAAAATGCCAAAGGTGAAAAATAAAGAGAGAATCTTAAAAGCAGCAAGAGAAAAGAAGAGAGTTACCCACAAAAGGGTGTCTATAAAACTATCAGCTTATTTCTCAAAAGACACTTTGCAGGCAAATGGGACTGGCAAGAAGTATTCAATGTGATGAAAAGCAAGGACCTACAACCAAGATTATTCTACCCAGCAAAGCTATCATTTAGAATGGAAGGGCAGATGAAGTGCTTCCCAGACAAGGTAAAGCTAAAGGAGTTCATCATCACCAAGTCATTATTATATGAAATGTTAAAGGGACTTACTTAAGAAAAAGAAGATCAAAACTCATAAACATTAAAATGACAACAAACTCACAACTATTAACAACTGAATCTAAAAAATAAAAACAAAATCCAACTAAGCAAACCAGAACAGGAACAGAATCATAGGTATGGGGATTATTTGGAGGGTTATCAGCTGGGAGGGGGAAGGGGGAGAAACAGGAAAATGGTGCAGGTATTAAGAAGCATAATTGGTTGGTACAACATAAACAGGGGGAAGTCAAGAATAATATAGGAGAAAGGGTGAAGCCAAAGAACATATATGCATGACCCATGGACATGAACTAAGGGGGGTGGGATTGCTGGAGGGGAGTGAGGTACTGGGCAGAGGTGAGCAAAGGAAAAATAAGTTGGGACTACTCGTCGGCAGCCGTCCGTCTCGAGAGACGATGGTGTAGCTTCTTAAGAGTCTATCTGCACCGCCGAAAATGGTTGTGCAGTCCGACTCGGGAGTGACACGGTATCTGTCTCCTCCCGTGTTGAATCGACATCTTGCGATGACACTGAAGTGTCCTCTCCAGTGAAGCTGAAGCTACAGAGCCTGGGCAGGGTGATATGGAGGGTCTGCTGTTGCCCATGCAGCAGACCCCCCCTCTCTTCGCAGCTGAAGGATCCAAGGGAAAGACGGAGTCAATACAGCTTGGCTTCAGGTGCGCCGCAGGAGTTGCCGGTGCTGACTACAACGTCAAACCGCATTAGGGACTCCGGCTCCGGATTTTCTGTCGGGGTTTACTCCCTTAGCCTTTCCCCTGAAGAGGTATGCCAGAAGGCAGCGGAGGTTTTTTGGAATCAGAGTTTTCCTTCTCTGATGTGCCCTGACTGGAAGATCGAACCAGCGACACTTAGCTCGCAGGCCGACGCTCAATCCACTGAGCCAAACCAGCCAGGGTGAGTTGGGACTACTATATCAACATAATCAATAAAATATACTTTTTTAAAAAATGGCCTCTGCTGAAAGAAGGGCACAGAGACAAACTATGGCTATTCAAACTTGGGTATTTGATAGACATTTTCTCAAAATAAACAAAGTGTGCCTGCCTGTCATTTGAAAGAAAACAACTGACAAGTGTTATTTGCCCAGTGGTTCTCAACTGGAACTGTTATGACTCTCAGATGACACTTAGCAATGCTGGAAGACATTCTTAGTTCTCACAACTGGAGTGTGTGTGGGAAGGATGTTACTGGGTAGACGTCAGATATGTTGGTAAACATCCTACAATTATAGGTAATCCCTACACAAAGAATTATCTGGCCCAAAATTACAACAACAACAACAGTATTGAGGCTGAGGAACCTAGTGGTAGCCAGTGATCAAAGTTAAGCTTTCAAGGAAAATACCAAAATTTGGAAAACTTGACCAGTCACCATAAGCTTGATTCCTTCCCAATACATTAAGACTTTTCTGCTGAAATCAATGGTGATGTTAATGAATATGAATTTTTGATATTGTATAATAAAATGTGTCAACATCTGGAAGGTCTAAAAACTCAGTTAATTAATATGATCCAAATGACTAATGCATGATGTTACAAAATTATGCTTGGTTAAAAATCCATTCAAAGTGTAAAATATATCAATGGATGTTAATGTAGCGGAACATATTGAATTCACTGCTATGGCTTCAGATTCTACACTCCAATAACTTCAAGAAACTACTACTTGTCAAGTTTTAACATAGTATTAAAGAACATCCTTGATTTTCTGAAAAGGCTATTGAAATTTTCCCTTTTCCAATTACATAGCTGTGTAAAGCTAGATTTTCTTTACAGACTACAACCAAAAGAACTGATGAAATTAAACTGATTCAGAAGCATATATGAAAATCCAACTCTCTTTATTAAGCTAGATATTTCTTAAATTTGCGAAAATGTAGATGCCACATATTTCCATTTTTTGAAAATGATTATTTGCATAAAAATATCAATGTTACCATATGGCAACACTGTTACCCATCATATGGTAACCTATTGTTATTTTTAAGTTAATTAACATTTTTTAAAGTTCTCATTTATTGGTAAATTTACTGATATTGGTAAATATCAGCAGATATAACCTATATAAACAAAAGATCTTGGTGGTCCTCAATGACTTTTTTAAGAGTAAAAGGAGTTCTGAGCCTAAAATGTTTGAGGATCACTGATTTATCTATATAGTTCTTCAATGCTGACCTTTGGATTATTTAATATTCCTAATTTCTATATACTAGGCAGAGAGCAAAGTAAGTAGAACTCTAGCTATAAAATATGAAAAACAGTATTAGAAATTTTCCCCAACAAAATAAATTCTGTGTTCCTTACAAGATCACTTTACAAGGTGTACATGCCTAAAATTTATTTGTGTGAAGTGTAAACAGAAAGCAGTTCAGTACTGCAGTTTTAAAAACATAATAGTTGCCATAAGTGCTGAACTGAATATTATCTATTCTACTTCAAACTATTACTTTAGGTGCAAACAATATACAAATTTCATAGAAATGAAACCATTGCAAGGTATTTCCCACATCATTACAGCCATCTTTTAATCCTCATTTATCTTCCATTTTCAAAACGTTAACCCTGTCATTTTCAAAAATGTAATATGCTATGCAGTCTTATCAACATTACAGATGTGTTTATTAATGAAAACTCTTGCAAGTTAAAGATATTAAAAAATTATTTGCAATAAAACAACTTAAACTCATTGGGTCCCAGAATGTTACCAACATTTCTGTAAGAAAAAAATATCAGTATGTTATAAAATTAAAAAGGTCCATTTTGTCAATCACAAAACAAAGGAATTTTTCATTTTAATAAAGTGTTTGTAGATGGCTTTGTCTTCATAAGGATTAAGGTAATGCAATGGTATTTTGCTGATGTTACTAATATTACATCTATAAATAGGTGCATTAATATGTATTTTATAATAACATTAAACAAGCAAACAAACCAAACCTTGTCACCATAAGAATGAAGAATGGTTTAAAGAGCCTATCTACCTAAACCTTCTAATATAAAAGAGAAATTATGTTAAAATATCTGCTTCTGAGTATTGAATATGAGACTTTGGAATATCTCTCACATAAAAATGTTGAGTAGCATGTTGCATTTCCTCCCTTTTTTTAAAGGGCACAGAGGGATTAAAACTGTGAGGTCTGGAGTTAGAGCATTTGGGTTTAAATACCAGATAACACTGAGCAGGGTACTTAACATTTCTGTGCCTCAGTTTCCTTATCTGTAAAATGGAGACAATAATAGCAACTACCTCATAGAATTGTTGTACAGGTTACCTGAAAAAATACATATTTTACATACATATATACATATATATATAAATATCTTCAAACAATGCTTGATACACAGTAAGCACTCAATAAAGGTGAGCTATTATTATTAACTATTATAGTTATCTAATTCTCCAAACCACAAAACCATGGTATCCAGAGCTGACAATGACAAATGGTGGGTGTAGGAACCCACCTGACTGCAAATCTTTTCTTCATCAACATTAAAATTCCTTTGGTGGATGGAAAGAGATGAATACATTTACTGAGTAATAGCTAATGATAAAGCTTAAAAAAACGTAGTAAACATTCAAATAAATTTAGAAATAACTATCAACACATTCCAAAGTATTAGGTCACAAAACAGTTATATCATTAGAGTTTATAACATTTTGCAGAATCTCCATAATAACATAAGTATATATTATTTTTAGGAGATTAAATGATCCTAAGAGATCAGTAGGCACTGAAAATAATGGTTTGGTCAGTTATCTGTGTTTGGATTAGTACCTTCTGCCTAAAGCTTTTTTAAAAAACGATTTTATTTATTTATTTTTAGATTGGGGAAGGAGAAGGAGAGGGAGAGAAATTTTGATGTGGGAGAGAAACATCAATTGGTTGCCTCTCGCACACTCCCAACCAGGGACCTGGCCCACAACCCAGGCACATGACTTGACTGGGAATCCAACCAGCAACCTTTCAGTCCACAGGCCAGCGCTCAGTCCACTGAGCCACACCAACCAGGGCTAAAACTTTGAGACTAAGGAAAGAAACAGCAATTTCTAGAAACATAAAAAAGTAAAATAAAACAAAAAATATTGCCTCCTCGTGTGACACCGAGGGCACATCTAACTTAGAAAAAAGTTAATTGTTGGATATTAATCATTATAATATATCAAGCATCTAGCATCACTATCATGTAACATTTCATAATTAAAAAGTGCAGAATTCAACCATTTGTTAAGCACATACGGATGAACAAAGCACTATGCTGAGTACTTGGGAAACAAAGATGAATGAAAGATAGCCCCTGCTTTAGGAAGTTCACAGCCTTTTGGAGAAGAGACATATGTAAACAAATAATTCAAATATCACAAAATATATGCTTTAAAAAGGGATCTGAATGGAGTGCTCTGGGAGCCTTGAACAGGACATGACTAACTGCCTGGGGACACCAGAAAAGACTTTGTGGAAGAGGTAACATTAGAGCTGGACCTTAAAGGCAGACAAAGAATTTTCCAGAGAGAAGGGAAGAAATTATAAATAAAGGGAACAACACAGGTACAGAAAATATGAAGTGATAAGGCTGGAAGGTACAGAAAATAGGAAGTGATAATTCTGGAGGACAGTGACATTTCATGTGGCTGAAGCACCGGATGTCTGAAAGAAAATAAAGCAGGCTCAGATTCAGTCAGATTGTGTTTCCCATGCCTTGGGCAATCCCGTGAGCAATGAGCTTCTGGAAAAGCTGACAAATCAGTTTGGTTTTTAAGAAATACTACTCTGATGCTCCAGTGGAGGATGCATATAAATAAATAGAAGACAGCCCAATACTCAATCTGCTAAGTAAGAACTCTGTTGAGCCACTATTCTTTCCTTGACAATAGCTGCTTTTGCAAAATAGTGTCCAAACTGATGATCATCAAGACTAAGAGAACCAAAGTTCTCTTAGTCTCAAATACATCGTATTAATGAATAATTAAAATGGTCTCATGGAAGATTGTTAATTATATGACAACCATAATAAAACAAATATTCAGTCCTGAAACATGAGTAAAATATTTTTTAATGACAAAAAATTATATATACTTAAAAATATAAAATATAAAGTAGTTTTACTTTTGCCTCTTTATACTTTTGGGCTCTTTTCAAAATTTCCACAATAAGCAAGTAGTACATTTATAATCAATAAGAACTTCTAAAAGCACATTGTTCATTGCATTGTATCAACAATTATCTTTACAAAATTCTTAAAACTAAAATATTACCTTTTTGTCTCCTTGTTTTCGTCTTCTTAACCCTGGTCTATAATCATCTCCAAATCTTAGAAAGTAATAGTAAGAAACTAGCCTCTCAATGGGATCCCTTATGACATTAATGTAAATCGGCTTCTTTTTTACACCAAACCTAAAATAAAGGAAAATTTAAAAGGTGAAATCAACATTTTCACTCTATTTAGTGGTACCCTGAGATTATAAGTTTAAGGTATTTATTCTATATGAGAAGAACATGAATTTAAATAAAATAGACTATGTAGAGACCAGAAAATATTTTGATTATTTATGTTATAACAAAGTAAATAAGAAATAGGAATTTAAAAATCATGTTTGAAGATAAAGGAGAGGAGGAAAAATTAAAGGAACAATAATTTAAAATTTTACCAACAAAATTACATAAAACATTTTAATTTCATGTAGCAATGATTTTTCAATTTCTGGCCCTCCAAACTAGATAAATGTTATCAATGGAAAGCATAAGTACAAATGAGTATGACCATTTGAGTCTATTTTCTACTATTGCTGATATTAAAGATAAGACATTAAGTGAAAGACATTATGTTTTCAGCATTATTTTCTCATGGAATGTATTGAGGGAACATGAGCCTTGTACATTAGCAGCCTTTGCAGACCCTAGAATTGTCCAGCTGGCTCCCAATTTTAACTGTCCTAGTGTTGAAAACTTATTCTGACCTTCCTTTAGTCTTCATTTAATACAGTTACCACCAAGTCCTTTTGATTTTTTCTTTTGCAGGCTTCTCACAGATTTGACCTTTCTTCGTCCATGATTCTGTTTCTCGTCATCACTGCCCTCTCCCTAGGTCTCTTGCTTAGATTACTGCAATAATCTACTTGTTTTTTGTTGTTTTTTTAAACATCCAATCTACCTTTCAATCTCATACCAACTCTCAACTGATATTCCTAAAACACCATTTGTTAGATCACTCCTCTCAGAAAACAGAAATAACTTTATAATTTATGTTGATATCAAACTCAAACTCCTTTGCCTGGCTGTTAATATCACTTTGCCTTATGCCTTAGGTACCACTTTATTGATCTAACTTTATTTTCAAATAAGAGCACATCAATCTGTTATAGTTTGGCCTGCCTCTTCTACCCTCCCCCCCATTACTATTTCTTATTATACTTCTCCCTATTTCTTCTTACATGCCTTTGCTCATTGCCTTTTTTTTTTAAGTGTATTTTATTATGTTGTGACAGTAGTTCCTTTTTTTTCCCCCTTTGCTCCACTCTGCCCAGTACCCCACTCCCCTCAGCAATCCCACCCCCCCATGGGTCATGCATTTAAGTTCCCTGGCTTCACCCTTTCTTATATTATTCTTAACTTCCCTCTGTCTATTTTGTACCAACTGATTATGCTTCTTAATCCCTGCAACATTTCCCCATTTCTGCCCCTTCTCCCTCCCAGTTGATAACCCTCCAAATGATCCCCATACCTATGATTCTGTTCCTGTTCTGGTTTGCTTAGTTGGATTTTGTTTTTATTTTTTAGATTCTGTTGTTGATAGTTCTGAGTTTGTTGTTGTTTTAATGTTCATAGTTCTGATCTTCTTTTTGTTAAGTAAGTCCCTTTGACATTTCATATAATGATGGCTTGGTGATGGTGAACTCCTTTAGCTTTCCCTTGTCTGAGAAACACTTCATCTGCCCTTCCATTCTAAATGATAGCTTTGCTGGATAGAATAATCTTGGTTGTAGGTTGCTTCTCATCACATAGAGAATACTTCTTGCCAGTCCCTTCCTGCTTGCAAAGTGTCTTTTGAGAAATCAGCTGATAGTCTTATAGACACCCCTTTGTAGGCAACTAATCACTTCTCTCTTGCTGCTTTTAGGAGTCTCTCTTTATTTTTCACCTTTGGAATTTTAATCATGATGTGTCTTGGTGTGGTCCCCTCTGGGTCAGCTCACCCGGGTCTCTCCGTGCTTCCTGGATTTGTATGTCTATTTCCTTTGCAAAATTTGGGTAGTTTTTCTCCATTATTTTTTCACAGAAGTTTTCAATTTCTTGCTCTTTCTCTTCTCCTTCTGACCCCCATGATTTGGATGTTGGCACGTTTAAAGTTATCCCAGAGGTTCCTAAGCCTCTCCTCCTTTTTTTTCAATTCTTGTTTCCTTATTCTGTACTGGTTGACTGTCTTTTTCTTCCCTATGTTATAAATCATTGATTTGAACCCCAGTTTTCTTCCCATCACCATTGGTTTTGTGTGGATTTTCCTTCGTTTCATTTAGCATAGCCTTCACTTCTTCTCTTATGCGTTTGTCATATTCAAGCATATCTGTCAAGCCTGTGAACATCTTTATCACCAGTGTTTTGAACTCTGTGTCTGTTAGGTTGGCTATCTCCTCGTCGCTTAGTTCTCCCACTGGTACCTTGATCTATTCCCCCTTTTTGGTCATACTTCTCTGTCTCCTCATCATGACAGGTTCCTGTGTTTGTTTGCCTCTGTGTCTTAGGTAGAGCATTCACTCCTGTTATGTTGTAAGAGGCGGAGCCTTAGGGATTCCTCAGTACAGGGCGACCTGTTTCACCACATTGTGGCGCTGTATGTGGGGGAGGGGTCTGAGAGAAAATAATGCCACTTTCTCAACATTCGCCCCTTTTCCAGGCACTTCTCCCACTCCGTATGGGACTGGCGCCTCTCCAGCTGTTGCCCTGGCTGTCATTCCCAGAGTGGGTGGGTCTGTGTATGTTCTAGGACCGTGGGGGCCCTTTAAACAAGCAGACTCTGCTGAGAGACCAGCAGTTTCTGCCTCCACACCAACCCCCACTGGTTTTCACAGTCAGAAGCAATGAGGCTTTATTTTCCCCGGTGCTGGGACCATGAGCTGCACGGTCTGGTGAGGAACTGGGAATGCTCCCCAGTTGTCCCTCCTAACCTTTAAAAATGTGTGACTGGACTTTCTGCTGGCCTGCCACTGCCGCTGCCACCACCACACCATGTCCTCTCCGCCCCAGCTCCACCCCTCATACCTGTCTAGGTGAGTATTTCTTCTTCATATCTTTGTTTGTTGGACTTCCATGAAGCTCAACTTTCTGGAACTACTGTTTGTCTCTAGTTTTGAGGTAGTTGTATTCCTTCTTAGTTGTGGAGGGAGATGCAGCGTGTCTGTCTATGCCTCCATCTTGGCTGGAATTCGTATTGTCTTTCTTAACTAGATTGCCATCCTTATTTTTCTATTATATAAATTCATTCAAAAATGCTTTTCTGTGTACCTAATAAATGCCATGGACTATACTATTACTAGAGATAAAGCAGTAAAAAAAAATTCCTTATCTTCTGGAGCTAACATTCTACTTGGGGGAGACAATATAAACAAATAAATAAGCAATTATGTCAGATGGCTAACAGTACTAAGGAGAAATATGATGCAGTGAGAGGGAACAGGAACTGCCAAGAGAGGTGGGGAGAGGACAATTCAAAATAGGTTTTTTCAGGAAGACATCACTGGCATTATGTGATGAGAAGAAAGCCATGTAGTTATCTGGAGGAAAGTGTTCCAGGAAGATGAGAATTCCAAGTATAAAAGCCCTGAAGCAGCTAAGAGCCAGGCATTTTTGAGGAACAGCAACGAGATCAATCTAAGTGCAACAGAATCAGAAAGGAGGTATTAATAGAGTATGAGAATAGAGGTGAGGTGGGGTAGAGAAAGAGCAGACCTTGTGGGTCTTGAAGGCCATTACAAGAATCAGGAGGGAGGCCTGAGTCAGCAGAGAAGCATCATGATAGGGGGCCTAATGTATACAGCATAATGCCCATAGTTAACAATATTGTACAATATACTTGAAAATTGCTATGAGAGTCAATTTTAAATGTTCTCACAACAATAACAAAAAGGTAACCATATGAGATGAAGGATGCATTAACCAACCCTGTTGTGGCAAACATTTCACATCTCTCAAATTATCCCATTGTACACCTTAAACAATTTTATATGTCAACTATATCTGGATAAAGCTGGAGGAGGGGGGCGGACATTAGTCAATGTTTTGGAAGAAACTGTAGAGGGGCAATGAGGAAATCTCATGACATCTAGAAGTCTCCCTGATGACTCCTACAGACAGTGCTATATGCTTTCATTTCCACTGGTAACCAGGAGCAACTGTGATCAGGCGATTTCACTCATAGCTTGTTCTACTAAGTATTCCTCTTATAAGTCTTGCTAACATCACAATAAGCCACTTGAGAGTAGGCACAGTACTTTACAATTTTATATTTCACAGAGCCTAGTATACACAAATACTTGCCTACTGATCAGTACTATTTTGAAAGATTAGGAATATTAGCAATCTCTCTTAAAATGAGAACCACAATGAGATATTATAGAATTAAGCCTAAGTTGTATGACTTGGAGTAAAAGACAAAGAAAGTTGTTTTTTCTTTTAACCACTCATGATATACTCACTCATCTGCCCACAGAAACTCTCAATTCAGCTAATAGCTTAAAGTTCCCTTCTTACTAAAATCTTTTCCCAAAGGCACTAATAAGCATAGAGCTAAATTAATCAATTTCATAGTTTCCCTTTACTTCTGCAAATGGCATTCAACAGATGTTTTATACTAAATTCTTAAGTAAATGAGTAGTGAAAAGGGACCACAGAAGAGAAAAGACAAGGAGCCCAGATAACTTGATTATTTCAGCAAACTATTGTAAATTAACTGAACAGGAAGTTTCTAACTTACAAATAGGTTGCATTCTATAAGAATTGCTCTGTTGGTATTAAATGGGGATCAGCTCTCTTGAATTCTAGTCCTTTTCTCACCATTAAGTAGCTCTAAGTCAGTAAATTCTTTGTACCTATGGAAATACTGAAAACTATAGAGAATCCTTTAGAAAACATTATTATAACAGTTGTGAGTTAAGTTGATCAGAACTTGGTATGAATTTTTTCATTTAACAGCTCATAAACTTATAAAACCAATAATGCAGTAAAATTTTTTTCACAATTTTTTTAAAAAAGAAAAATATATGGCATAGTCACATTGGGCATTAGAGCAGAACTTCAGTTCCTTCCGTTCCTGGCTTTGGCACTAGTGCTCAGCATGGTGCTGGACACACAGGTGTTGAATGTCAGTAGAATTAGGTGAATAGACAATTATGAATTAGTCACTTACAAAGCCTTTCTGAGGGAGAGTGTACTCAGTACTAAGAAGAAAGTAGGGAGGCATCAGGAATACCTCGTTGCTTCCTTAACTGAGAGAGCTTAAGAGTTTTATAATAGGAATCTACAAGCAAGGAAAAGCACCGATAATGGGGCAATGACTTCATTCTTAAAAATGTGGGATTCCCTGGGAACCACCTTTAACCTCTCCACTATTAGCTACTGACCAGCCCTTGGGAATTACCTGCTCCCAGAAAACTGTCTCCCACCAAGCTTCCTCTTTCCTTCTTTTCCCTGGTTCCTGACATTTGAAATGGACAATAATTCTTACCAAGAAGCAGTGAAAAGGGGATACAGCACTTTATAAAACTCTTCTTGCTACTGAGAAAATAATTTTGTGGGGCATGGCTTTGTGTGATATGTATATGTATGATTTTAATGAGATAATGTGTCTGAATCTATTCCAAAATTATTATTTGTAAGTTGGAGTATGGTATGTAGACATGGAAACGAGATTATAACCAAAAATAGGCATGATAAAAATAGTATCTGGGCCATTCAACTCAGTTGTTTAGGAAACAAGCATCCTTTTAGGTTTATAGGTTTAATTCTCTCGCCAACCAGGTGGTTTTGTACAGGAGGAAAAAAATATGTTCTATGGTCACTGACCCCACCTTTAATTCTAGCCAGTTATCTGAACTGTTCCTCACAAGGGCTCAGATGGAAGAGGAGAAAACCTTGCTTCATTCCAGGAAAATAAACTATTATTGATTTGTTATGGCATGATCTTTCTGGAAAAAGAAGAGCATCATTTGGTAAGAACCTAGGATTTATATAAGGATCAAAAGCGGAAAAGTATAATCAAAGCAGTAGGATGGTAAAAAAACATTTTAGGAACCTTAGTCTTACCATGTCAGCATATGTGGTATGACCAAGTAAGGAACACTAACTAGGCTCATTTCTTTACAACTATAGTCTTATATATAGCTTGGATGCATGAATGAACATCAAGAACAGTTAAAAGAAGAAGCGCGTACTCAGAACATCTGAAGGGAACCTTGTCAACTAACTAGACAAACCTAAACTGAAGATGATAAAGCTGAAAGAGGGTCGAATAGCCTTTAGGAAGCATTATGCTTTGAGATTTCTGCTTTATACTATATTTAACATCTCTAGTTAAACAGCAGTTTCACTGGGGACATGGGTATCTTATACATACTCATATTTATTCTGAACTCTCTAGGCCCAAAACAGCTTATAGAAACTTCCAATATCCTTCTAGTGATAAGTTCCCATTGTCTCGTTTCAAAAATAGAGAATGACCTGTTGGTATATGTCAGTCCCATTAATGACAATGTTGTGAAAAAGTGTTTTTTTTAAATTAATTATTTATATCTTAAAACTTATCCACTGCACTTCTATTAGAATGGCCCCAATTTTTTTTTTTTTTAAAACGGTCTAACAATATCATATGCTGGCGAAGATGCACAGCAACTGGAACTCTCATATACTGTTGGCGATACTGCAAAATAATGCAGCCACTTGAAAAACCATTTTGGTGGTGTCTTACTGAGTTACTGTACACGCCAGCAATCCCACTTCTAGGTTTTACCAAAGGGAGGTGAGGACATAAAGGTTCACACAAAGCCTGCATGCAAATATTTTGGCAGCTTTACTAATAATCACCAAAAATTGGAAATAACCCAAATATCCAGAAACTACTGAATGGTAGAAATTGTGGTGCATCCATACAATGGAATACTACCCGGTAACAAACTGACTACTGATATACATGCATCAAATTGGATAAATGTCAAGTGCATTATGGGAGTGAAAGAAGACTGACTCAAAAGACTTGGCTATTAATTAGATACATGTGGTAGAGAAAAGACTTATCCCAAGGCAACTCTAAGTTCTTGCTTGGACGTCTTGATAAATAAAAATGGGTAAACTTCCCAAAATAGAATAATGGAGGTAAAGACAGTCTTGAGCAATGCCTTATTAAAGAGTCTGAAATAAAAAGGGCCAGAAGATTCTAACAGGGAGAAAACAAAAACACTAAGAAGACAACATGGAACTGAAGACAGAATTTTAAAAGAACAAAACACTGCTCCCTGTGAGACATAGAGCTAAGTGCTTCACATACATTATGGTATTTAATCTTCACAACCACCCATGAAGTAGTTACACTAATTATCCTCATTTTTATAAGTGGGAAAACTGAAGATCTGCGATAATGTAGCTGAGACCACAGAGCTGGTAAGAAACTGTGTGGATTTAACTGCAGATCTGACTTCAGAGATTGCTCCTTACAGCCTACAGGATCAGTGCTGTACAAAGAGCTGACAGTACAAGGTCAATACAAATGCAACTGTCACATAGTGCCTGTAATGATTAAAATTATTTTTTAAATGTTTCTCCAGTGTTATGACATATATGTTGAAAGTTGTAGAAAATGGTGGTGCAAACTTCAATGGTTCAGCAGAGAAGTAAAAGAATCTCATATGAATCGATATACTAACAAACTATTTAGGTCTAAAATATTGTCACTTGATTACTCTCTAGATACTTCAGACCTGGTGAAGCATTTAGTTACTCATTTCTTATCCTGATATATCTGCTTTTTTACTGATTCATTACAATTTTTCTGAAAAAGACAGCAGGATTGATATGGAGAAACCAAAATGATGGTGATGAAAACCCATACTCTTTCCTGGGGGCAACCCCAAAAGTACACACCTGATGTATGCTTGAGTAAAACTGACTGCTGTATCAAATATAATTTCCAAGTCTTTCTAAAACAGATGCTGGCATGTGACCCCTAGGTCACTAGATTATAAAAAAAAAAATCTCAGCAGAGTCTGATAAAAAGCAGCTTTAACAGAGTTTTCTTTTAGGTGAACATTATTCATTATAAAGAAAAATGTTACTGAAAAGGTTTTTGAAACTTCTAATTTTTCTTTTGTATCATTTGAAGAAAATCAAAGTGGGAGGTAAAAGATGCTACTGATCAATGAATAGTATGGATTTAAAAAGGAGCATAATGAACTGATAATTGTAGAAAAAATGGGGTTTCAGTGAACTGTTTGAGGATAAGAACTGCAACTTCTTTAACTTTATATTGCCTTCACCCTAGGACATTTGGAAAATGTTCAACCTATATAATTTTTTAACTGAAGAAATTTATAAATTTATGACACTAATTTATCATACTTACATTACTTTAAAATTGTGTTGTCTATCAATTAAAAAGAAAACAAAATAGTCATTGAACACTAAAGGAAAAAATGGAAAAGCAGAACTAGAAAATGTGCTTTTAAAAATCAAGACTTGGATTAGGACAAAAAGGAGCAGTCAGGAAAGGAATACGAATATATAACAAGAAGATATTTTTGTTATTATTCTAATGTTCTGAATAAAACCAGGTAAATACAACCAAAACATGGCTTGAGCAGAAATAGGCCTGCAAATAAAATGTGTGCTTCTTAGTAATCAGTCTAAATGAAAAGTCAGTTCTTATTTTTTTATTTCTCTATCTTATTTCCTGGGTTTCCTGGGTTTACATTCTTTTTAGTGTCTCTGCTAAGGGAATTTAAAAATTATATGATTAGATATTTCTTTCACCGAATTTGACCATTTTCTCCTGCAGGCAAGTTTTTTAGTGGACTCTACAAGGTACTATGCCAGTGAAGAATATGTTTTGAAGACTCAAGTATTTAAAAAATTTGTAAGATGATGTTTCTTTCTTCTTTACTCATTCATGATGAGTATGGCTATCAAACTAAAAATTACTTCAAAAGATACTAGTTACATCTACACTAGTTTTTGACTACACATATCAAAATATATTTCCTCTAGTTGATTTTTAAGGTATTTTTTAAAAATCTTATAAAATGGGACAACTGTAATTGAAAAACCAAAAAATAAAAGTAAAAATAAATCTTATAAAAGTCTATTAAAAATTCTCACAATATTCTTCACTTCCAATAACATGAAACCCATTATGAAAATATTCAAACCCTTAAATGTTCATGTTTATATTTAATAAATGAGATTAATTATTTTCAAGAAGCTTTATACTTTTTCAACTGCAAGAACTCTAGCATATATCATCAGTTTTGTTCTAAGTACAAGACTTTTGCCAAAAGCAAAAGTACTCTATTATTTTAATAATGAAAACCTCAAGTATTAGAAACCAACCTCTGTGTGGAAAAAATAAATCATTTAGGTGAAAGAGTAACAAACATTCAACTGAAGGATAATGCAGCCCTGAGGGGAAATATGCATATGAATGAAGTTTATGAAACTGGTTCAATGCCTCTGCAAAGAAAAATAATTAGTTTATTTTAAAGATGCCTATAAAATGTTTTCAATATTGCAGTATGAATTATTTATAGAAAAATGCACATCTAACTTTAGAACTACCATTTTATTAAAGATCTCAAATACTGTGAGAACAACTACAAATAAGAAGATATTGTTTTGTACATGCAGTATTTGGGAGATTCTTTTTTATTTATATGCTTTTCAAAAAAAGTTAAGACATTATCAATATGAATCCATATTATTTCACTCAATGTTTTCTTTTCAAATTTAAGAAATTAAAGTGACAGCAAGATATCAATTTAATTTTTAAATTTTACCCATAATGCTCCTTAAAGTTGACAAAGGTATAATTTTGAAGTCATGACTACTATTGAAAAGACTGAGCAAACATGTCTAAGCTTAAGTAATCTTTAAATATATTTTTAATGTTTTTGAAGTTGGTACAGAATCTCATTAGGGAAATGATTTGGATTTGGGGTTTTACTCTAATGGTTCTCTATAATATTCAAATGGGATTCACAAGCTGCCCGTGTTTAGAACATTCCTTTTGACCCATTTTCTGATTAGTACATAATGTACCACAGACTCTAGGGGGAGCCACAGAGTGCATGGATGCTGTAAGTAAGCCTCTAGTTTTATGAACTTTTCTTGAGAGAATCATGATAGAAATACCTTGATTCTACTCCTCTCATAAAATATGGACAAATAACTATAAAGAAAAATAAAGGAAAACCATTATATTTTTAAAAGTCTCTTTTGAATACATCATAATTTTAAAGTTAAAACAAGGCAGCCCAAAGGAACATGTATACTTTCCTGTATCTTGGCTGAGTAGCAGAAGCGTTGGGGTACCAATAACTGAGTAACAGATTCTTTGTTTTCTCAGTTCCCTGTCACTGACATAGTAAATCATAATCTGCCCTCAGTTAAAACTTGGGGCTCTATTAATAGTTTCATTTGGTTGTACAAGAAACAAAAAATACAATAATGATAAATAACTTTAAAGAGTATTGCCTAAATTTAATCAACCTAGAATTTCTAAAATTAATGACAATTATCAATTTATGAACACTAGAGGGCAGTAAAACACTAGAAGGTATATTTAAATTATATATCTAAATGTGGCAAAGGCAAGCCAGTACTTTTTTTAACAAATCAAAATCATAACAAGTTATTTAACTTACTGCTTTTTAGGTACAAAACATTCTTTGGCCTATCATTTTAGGTATAACTTACTTTGCAAAATCCAAATAAGAAACATGTCCATGATAAAATCCTGGTTTCATCTCTTTCCAGGAAGTAATATTCTTCACAAAGCGCACCTAAAACAGGAGAACACACATTCATTACTTAAGTACAATGTAAATAAAATGAAATTTAATGATAGCAAAATACTTTCTATGTAGGCATTTAAAACTAATCACACCAGTTTGACAATTACAGAACTTAAAACAGGTTTCCAAGGAAAATATAGTGTGATCTGTAACCACTAATTCATCATAGAGAGAGCTATCATCACACTCAGAAAAGAGTAAAAGAGGACCCTAAAAACAAAATCTCATAATGCAATCATTTTCAATGTTTACAGTGCATACATTCACAAGGGGAGGGTGGGTTTAACACACATGATAAGGCAGGCAGCACTAGAGTGTAGAAATATTCCATGCAAATCTGTTTTCTTCTCAGAGACTTGTCATTCCTAATAATCCATTTTCATTAACAACTAGACAAAAATATTAATCATTAAACCAAAATGATTGAAGAAAACATGATGATTATCAGAAGAGTTTAAACTTTTAAGAGCAGGTATCATAACTTTGTTGATAAAAAAGATAAAGTTAGAGATGTGATGTAGGTAAAATTAAATTTTCAAAAATCTAAATATTGCTCTTTTAATGCCCTAGAATTAAAAGTATACAAAAGAGTAGTTAACATAAAAAATTCTCCAAGTGCAAACATATTTTTAAAATTTTAAGGTGGATGTTGAGAAGAGTTTTTATGCATGACCCACGGACATGAACTAAGTGAGAGGGAGGGGACTACTTGGAGGGAGGGGGGTTGCTGGGTGGAGGGGAGCAAAGGGAAAAGAAATTGGGACAACTGCAACAGCATAATCAATAAAACATACAAAAAAATTTTAAAGAACTGTTTAATATAGAACTTGATAAACCTAAGTATCATCAGCTGCAAAGCAGGGATACATAACTTCTCAGAAAAATGATATATACAAGGTCTATCCAAAAGGTATCCAGACATATAATATGAAAAATAGGGACATTTATTGAAGATACAAGATATGAGAAACACTATACCTAGGACAATGATGCCTCAGTCCCCTTCCAAGCAGACACCTTTGGATCTCACACAGTTCTCCCAGTCACCATCAACTGACCCACTGTATTTTTCCTGAATCTCACCAATGATATCAAATCTCTATTCTTTTATGGTGATTTTAGTTTTGGGAAAAGCAGAAGTTACAGGGTGCTAAATCTGGATTGTAGGGGGGCTGAGTCACCTGGGTGATTTGACGTTTCACCAAAACACTCTGCTCCAGATGTGAGGCATGAGCCAGAGCACTGTCTGGTGAAGCTGCCAATCACCAGTTGCCCATAGCTGTGGCTTTCTGAATCATCTGAATAGTTTCCGAGGAGGAATGTTCAAGCTTAATGCAAAATTTGATGCAGATTCATTGCTCTACTCTGTCATTTTTTAAAATATGTTTTATTGATTATGCTGTTACAGTTGTCCCAATTTCCCTTCCCTCTGCTCCCCTCCACCCGGTGGTCCCCCTCCCTCCAGTTGTTCCCCCCTTTTAGTCCATGTCCATTGGTTGTGCATATAGTTCTTCTCAACCTCTTCCTGTGTATTCCATTCCCTCCTACTATGCTTCTTAATTCCTGTACCATCTCTCCTCCCCTCCCCTTTCCCACTTCCTGCTGACCTCCCCCCAGTATGTTCCCCATACCTATAGTTCTTTTCCCACTCTCGTTGACTATTTAGTTTGCCTTTGTTTCGATTCCGTAGCTTCTGTTGTTGGTTCTTGTGATGCAGTTTTCATTTTAATGTTCATAGTTTTGATCCTCCTTCTTCTAAACAAGTCCCTTTAACATCTCATATAATAGTGGTTTGGATCTAATGAACTCCTTCAGTTTTATTTTGTCCTGGAAGCACTTTCTCTGCCCTTCTATTCTGAGTGACAGCTTTGCTGGATCAAGTAATCATGGTTGTAGGTTTTTGCTTTTCATTACTTTGAATATTTCTTGCCAGTCCCTTCTTGCCTGCAGAGTTTCTTTTGAGAAATCAGCTGACAGTCTTATTGAGACACCTTTGTATGTAAGTCTCTTCTTCTCTCTTGCTGCTTTTAAGATTCTCTCTTTATCTTTAATTTTTGACAATTTGATTATAATGTGTCTTGGAGTGGTTCTCTCTGGGTCCAGTTTTTCTGGAACTCTCTGTGCTTCCTGGATCTGTAAGTCTATTTCCTTCACCAAGTTCGGTAAGTTCTGCTTCATTATTTTTTCACATAATTTTTCAATTTCTAGTTCTTCTTCGCCCTCTGGCAATCCTATAATCCAAATGTTCGATCTCTTATAGCTGTCCCAGAGGTTTCTGATCCTCTCCTCACTTTCCTTACTTTTTGTTTCCTCTTTCTGCACGGGTTGTTTGTTCCTTCTCTATGTTCCGGTTTGTTGATTTGATCTCTGGATTTTATTTCCTCACCACTTGTCTCGTATGTGTTTTCGTTCGCTTCAGATCAGTGGCTTTCTTTCATTCTCAGTCCTGTTCCAAATTTTTTGTTAATTCTGTAAGCCACCTTATAACAATAGCTCTGAACTGAGCCTCTGAAAGGTTTCTTATTTGTTTATCTGTCAGGTTCTTCATCTGCTGCCTGATGAGCTGCATCACCGGGATTTCAATCATTGTCTCCTTCATTGTGACAGATTTTTGTTTTGCTTTGCTTCCTGGGCAGGCTGGGGGGGTGGGGGGGCGGAGTCTTTTGTACTCCTCACTACCCAGCAACCGGCGGTGATCCCTAACTTTTTTGCCGCGTTGTGGCGCTTTGTGTGGGGGCGGGGGTCCAAGATGGATTCCTGCCGTTATTCTCCGCTAGGAGACCGGGATCCATCCTCCTGCCCTCTGGGCCTCACCATCTGATGCAATGGGGGGGCTGCCTTTTCCTGCGTTGGGGTCACGAGCTGCCGGGGCTTGACTGCAGCCAGGATTGCTCCTCTTGCTGCTCTCCCCGCTGCTACTGCGAACAGCACCACCCAACCTTTCCATTCCAATTCTGATTTCGCCCCTCCTACCCGTCCAGGCGAGCACCACTGGTTTATAACTTCATACGTTGGGCTTCCATGTAGTTTTATTTTCTGGAATTTCTGGTTATCTTTTGTTTTGAGGTAGTCATATTCCTTTCTAGTTGTAGAGGGAGACCGAGCGTGTCCGTCTAAGCCTCCATCTTGGCCGGAAGTAAAAGATCTACTCTCTGTCATTTTGAATGCGACAGCCACACAGTACACATGCTCACTTAACGCATCCACCACCCCCACTGACTAGTACAGTGAAATCGTCATTGTTCACACATGCACATTCCAGTCCACTCTCCTTGGCTGCCAGGTTACACTGATGTCACACAAACCATTCTTGTTATTTTAACAACGGCTGGACTTTCTCCAGACAGACCTCGTATTTTTGATAAGCAAATCTCTACATGATGAACATCAAGTGTTTAAGAATTTCTTCTGGAGACTCAATACAGTATGGGATGGGGTGAGGGATGGGGACACACCACCCTATACTGAATTCAAAGCATCTGTAAACTATGACTTCAGCCTCTAAAGCAGAGGATTGTCAATAGGATACTTTTTGACAATTTATCAGCCTTTCATTTACATGTTAGAATAAAGTTTGTTACATGAAGATATTCTGGAGCATTTTCTAGCAGATTAGTCAGTAAGTTAATAGCAATGAATGAGGATGGCTGCCTCCTGGTTAAGGGCTGTCGGAGGGCAGAGAAGGGAAACAGTGCCAAAGTGGCAATGTCAGAGAATGTGAACCAGAGAAAAATGAATGTTTCTGGAAGTAAGACTTACTTTTTAAGGGAAGCACTCGTAATTCATATTTTAGGGAAATAATGGAGTTTTTAGAAGGGAAATTAAATGAACCCTATCTTCTTATCTTCCTCACATGCACACTCACATAACCTTAAAATAAAATCTGAAAATTGAATGTAGCTAACATTATGTTGCATTATAATATATTAGAGCAGATATTTTCAATTTCTCCCCACCAAAACAAAGAGCCAAGTAAATGTGTGATTTTAGGTTTTCATATTCTTTCCTATTTGTTCTTCACGTAAGGCACCAAACAGAATGAAAGTAAGAAACGGCAAATGAATAAGAAACAGAAAATAATCAGATAACCTAAAAACTGAATCCTTAAAAAAATGTTATACGTTTACTAGCAGAAGTTCTTATAATTGTCACTTAATGGTAAATTACTTCATGTAAGCCTTTGGTTCTATAAAAATAAGTTCCAGTATTCCAGCCAAAAATCTGGGAGAAATAGGAGGCAAAGAGAATAGGAATGGGAGCTTGTGGTTCAAGGGCACTTAACACTTATTTAGCAACTCAGCTTTATTTCCCAAAAGCTGTTATTTCATAAGGATGTGATTGTGGAAGAGGAAAATGCAAGGAGTAAATGAGAAAATAGCATTACATAAGCCAAATGTTAGATAGAGAAGATCATAATAGTACAAACTTAGAGTACACTGTTGGGAAAGACTCAGGCAGAAACAAGAGTCAGATCTAATCAGGCAGAAATAAGAGTTAGATATAATCTTTAAGTATCCTTTCCTATACCCTTCCTAAAAAAGGTCAAGACTTACTGAACCCTCCTAAGAACACACTTCATGTCAACCTGTGTCCTTCAATGTGAGGTAAGGAGCCCCAAAAGCTGGATGATGCCTCGGCTGCTTCAGAGCTTCTCAGACCTCAGTGTGCAAATGACTCTTGTTCAGATGCAGACTCTGATTCAGTAGGTCTGGAGCAGGGCCCAAGATTCTGCACTTCTAAAGTCTCCAGAGCTAACTCTTGGTTTTATTAATTAAAGTGAGGCTTGCTTTGCTAGCGTTTGCAAAGATAGTCTGAGGTCTACGGAAGCTCTTTAGCAAGGATATTCTCTCATATTCACTGTTTTTATGATATGGAAAAAATACACTGAAACAGAGAAAAATTTTAAAGATTATCTTGTAAGCTACCACAGTATATAGAACAGGAGCAGGGACAAGAGCAGAAGAATGAACCTTGACTACTCAGTCTCCTCCTTCTACCCTCACAGTGATAACTGAAGTACATTAGAACCAAAGCATTCCAAGAAATACAGCTTGAATACTAATGAAGTAAGGATTGTGTCCCTAGTTGGATTCAGGGAAGTTTAATAAAGGAAGAGAGCAGAACAAGGCATGAATCTTCCACTGCTGTCATCTCAAATGCCCTAGTTTACAGAAGCAGTATTTCAGAGGTGGAAGAGATCTAGGATATCCTCTACTCATTTCATATATAAAGCAACTGAAGCCCAAGAACCATGCACGTTAGGTTTTGGTCCAATCATCCCTCTACACCTCCAGCTAATTTCCTTAACTTAAAACTGTCCAATTTACACAAGGGGTAAAACAAACAAACAAACAAAAAACAGAAGGATCTGAAAGGAGAAGAGAGCAGCCATCATTTATATCATGATTCTGATTTAACAACTTGGACATTGAGAATTTTGGGTTTTATCCACTACGGAAACCCCACAAACCCAATAATTAAAACTCGACCTCTAAGACCTCAAAGTTCTGTAGATAACTCTTTCCACTGCTTATTTTCCTCATTACATTCATTATAATGTCAGCTTCCAAACCCCCGTTCACTCCTCTCGATTCGGAGAGCTGTGTTCCAACAATGGCCACTGACTTATTCTTGTCTTTTTTATTGTCCTGGGTAAACGCCTGGGTTGCTGAAGATGGCCCGTCAAAACTAAGAGACATAGTCTAAAAATCTATCTAGGACTTTTGAATTTTATTTCCCAAGTTCATTCTGAGGTAAATTCAGGTGGGTTAATTCTTTATACTCATTGCTAAAATCTCCAAAACACTCAGAATCTTCCTCTAATGTCCAACTAATAGAATACTGAAGGCTACATACTTGATGCATATGTATTTTTTTTCTATCTCATCAATATTTAACTAAGGCGATATGTTAAATTTTCATTAATAAAACTGTGGCTGACCTACAATCTGCAATAAATCAAAAGATGCTGAGCTGAGAAAAAATCCCTAAGCAAACCAATGATGTCAATAAGGTTAAAGTGGCCCCTTCACATTGGTCTGGAGAATAGTCTCAACAGTCTGAAGTGTCATTTACATACTACTGAAAGTCTATACGATCCTAACCTTTTCTTCAAAAGTGATTTTCAAGGACATAACCAACTAAATAACCCTCTTTAAACAACAGTATTTTAAAGTTTTCTTTTCAAAGAATTAATTTAGTCACTTCTCCTTTCAGCCATGTTTAATATTCACCCTCTTAGTTGTCCAAAGTTTTCCATCTCTCCCCTCTCCACCTTTATTTTTTCCCCCTTTATCAGTCTAGTTGCAGTTCCTGGTCCACCACCTTTCTCTGCCTTCTTACCTCTCCTGTAATAGTTGCCTTGTCTTTCAGTTTTTCTTCGGTCTGTCCCCCACGCCCCCCACCGCCCCCTACAGAGTGAAGCATTAGCCCAAGATTATCAATGAATTAAGAGGAAATGGACAATAGGTGAGCAAGTTTCTACTTGGTTTATTTTATGGATTCTTACTGACTATACTTGCACTAATGAAGGTAAAATGATAGGCAAAAAAAAGCAAAACTAAAAGCTTCAAGTTAAAGAGACTGAAGACACTGAAAACTCTGGCTTGGGGAGAAAAAAAAATAGTCACCATAGTGACTTTATTCAAAGAGAATTTCCATACTCTGATTGAAATACGCCATCAAGAAGGATGTTTTAGCACTCGTAGTTAGACATAGTAGATAAAAAGAGATGTTTTTAATGCCTAGCATGGAGCAGAACCTAAGCTGTAATTTTTGTCAGATTTTATAACTGAAGCAGAATCAGGCTAGCAAGTGATCAGAAAAGAGCTTCAGGGAAAACAAAAGCAATGTGGGGAGTGATGTGATTTATTTGCTAGTTCAATCAGACTGAATCAGTACTATAGGAAAAAGCTAAGAAAGCACCATCTCACTAACAGTGTATCTAGACCTATTCTTAATAAGATTAATCTCAACATGATGATTATTCGTGATCACAAAAGAACTTGTTTTCACTATCTAAAAATAAGAATGCCATTCTGAACATCCTGAACAAATTCCAACTTTGTAATTACTACCGATTAAATGAATACTACTATTAACTTGGGTAATTACCATATACTGAACTCCTACTCATGCATACACTTAAAGTAAAAATCATTGTATAGTGTGGGCAGTTTTATGAGACTAAACTAGAGAAGTTTCCTACACAAAGAGGAAAGCCGAGTAATTGTTGGATAAAAATATAAGAAAGTTTACCAGCAATAGAGTACAGTATCTTCACTAAAGTTCAGAACTGTATTCACACCCCCTCCTTTTTTTGTGGGAAGGTCGAGGTGACAGTGGTGGTGGGTGGTGGGGGGTGTTCCAAGTCACCTGAAGTAAGGGTAGATTATATTATTACCATCAGAGGGGCTCACTCTGACAGTAATTATTATGGTGTTACGCTTAGCTAAGAACTACTTGCAGAATCAAAGTTGGTTCATTTGTTCATTCATTTAACAAAAGTTGTGTAATGTCCACTACATTTCAGGCACTGTTCTTAAGCACAGGGGATATAGTGCTGAACAGGACAGACAAGTCTCTGTCCTTAAAGACATTCTAACAGAGGAAAAGATAAACAATAAACAAATAAAAAATAAATCAGGAAGTAATAGAAAAGATACAGAAAGAATGATGACACACTGTAATTTGGGGGTGGGGGTGGGGGGATATAGAATGACCAAGTAAGGTTTTTCTAAGAAAATGTCATTTAAGCTGAAACCTTAAATAGATAACATGAAGCAAATTGTGAGAAGCCAGGAGAAGTGCATTCTAAGCAAAATGGTCAATGCAGAGGCCTTTAAGTGGAAAAGGCTTGATGAATTCAAAGAACCAAAAAGCCAGTGTGGCTAGTAAATAAGGTTAAAGCATAGGAAAAGGACTTAACTAAAAAGGCCTTATCGGTCTAAGCAAGGAATTTGGATTTTGTTGGGGAGGTAGAAATATGAATTTAAATATAGGTGCCTCAGCATCCTGAGATTATAATATGCATGTTCCCATAATCCCACTGAGAATCATGTTCTAGACCTTTGCTATTCAAACTGTGGTTCAAGGCCTAGAAGCATTAGTTTTGACATCATGTGGAAGCTATTGGCAAAGGTCATCAAAAAGTCGTGACTGTTGGTTTGACCCACCCACAAGCTTGACAGGTACAACTGGGAGCTCCCACTCCCACCCCTGTGCTTGGATGTGTGCTCCACTTGCCTTCCCCGTGTTAGAAGCTGCCTGACGACAGCAGCCTTGAGACATAAATGTGGTGATGAAACTGTCTGGACTGCACATGACTAAGCCCAAATAAGGCCTCCAATCTGTCCCTGCCCTCCAGCATGGAGGCTGGTTTCAGAGTAGCTTCAAAGGAGGTTTCAACCCAACAGAAGCTTTTTAGAAATTCAGAATTATCAGGCTGCATGTTAGTCTTTCTGAATCAGAATGTGCATTTTAATCAGTGATTAATATACACATTGTAAGTTGAGAAGCACTCATCTAGAGTGCTGTGATGAAAAAGTAGTAGGTACAACTAATATCAAACCATGGGATCTAATGCAAATGACCAGACTTGGCTTGACAGTGAATCAAGAGAATAAAAAATGACTATGTTGTCCTACAAAGAATGCAAATTCTACATATTTTCAATGCCTTCACAGAAAGGGGTTAAATACAATCACAGACATAAATATATAAGAACAGAAAAGAATTAAGAAGTATCATAAAAGGTGGTACCACTTATTATTTGGCATAGTTATTTTAAAGCCAAGATGTTCTCTAAAGCAGAGGTATTTTCACGAGAGCCAAGTAAACTTCATTTTCTACTTAGAATAGCTGATTGAGACCTGTCTCCTGCCAATTCCTGTCTAGTAACTGAGTAAAGCCCATCTCAGAAACATACCCATGACTGAGCCTGCCTTATTCTTATTACTTAGTATTCTCATGCCTTATGATCTCAAATGTTTATCTGTTAACCTCCTTGTTCTAACTTTTTCCAATCTCTTAATTTTGAAAAAGCCTGTATCTACAGAAAAGTTGAGTGAATTGTACAGCCAATATCTGTACAGTCTTCACCAAGATTCATTCACTGTTAACATTTTTGCCACCTTTGTGTACATCTCTCTCTATAAACACCTAGATATACATTGACACACAGTTTTTCCTGAAACATTAGAAAGCTCGTAGCAGACACCTTTGGTCAAGGATCCAATCACAGATCATACATTACATTTGGTTTTCATGACTCCTTAGTCTTATCTAGTCTAGAGAAGACTATTCTACCCTTGACTGACTTTTTTTGGTCCTCATGACACTGACACTTTAGAAGAGTTCAGAATAGTTGTTCTGGAGAAAGTTCTGCAACACAGATTTGCCTGCTTCCTCAAGATGAGGTCCTAGTTAAAAATTTGGGTGAGAAGTATTTTTTGGTTAAACATTTTGGTGGAAATACCATATTCAGTAGTCCCTCTCTATATCACGGTTCACTTATCACGGCCTCACTGTATCACGGGATTTTAAAAAATATTATATTTAATTATTTACCACGTATTTTTCGCCATATCGCAGGATTTTGCAGTACTGTATACGCATGTTGTTAAAGTTACGTAGGTTTAAGAATGTAGAATATGTTTAAGAACATAAGTAGTGTTTATAAAAGTGTGGAAAAGGTTAATAAGGGAGTGGGAAAGGTTAATATGGGACTGGGAACGGTTTATAAGTGTGTGGGAAGGGTTTATAAAGCCTTAAAATATATATAAATACTAAAATAAATGTAAGGTTCCTACTTCGCAGATTTTCACCTATCGCGGGGGGTCTAGAACATAATACCCGCGATAAGTGAGGGAATACTGTACTGATGTTTCCTATGAACAGTCCTCATAGTTCCTGTGACTATGTTTTATGTTCCCAAGTAAATTATAAATAAGGTCCCTGAAAGATGTGGCATTGTTTTTATTTCTTTGTATTTCCCCAAAGTGTTCATATAATCTCTGTATATATTATATACTCAATAAATGAAAACTTAAAAGCAGAGTTGACAACTGTTTCTAAAGTAGCAGAATATACATAACTATTAGACATTGAATAGTTTTATACTAGACTAAATATTGGGCTTGGCCTCTAAAATTTTCGAGAGAAATAATTACACATGTAAACAGGTTAGCACAATGCCTAGTATGGTATGTACAAAACACACCTAGGAAGGGGCCAGGGCTAAGTGCAGACTGAACTGCTGAGGTAGGAAGGTGAGAGAGAGACAGTGGTCACCTATTATATCTCAAAATATTTTTATGAGTAAAGTGGGCTTTAAATGAAAGATTGAGACAATGACAGATTTAACAAAAATCTAATCTTTTAAGTCTCACTTCAGTCAGCTATTGATTAGAAACTGTTTCTCAGAAGAAAGAAGAGCAAAATAGGTCATTTAATTCCTATTTTGAATAATAAAGCAGTTGAGAACAAAAAAAATGGTATTAAAACCAAAGTATGAGAGGCAAAATTAGAAATATTTTCAAGGCATCTGGTATAATTTAGAAGTCTACATTGAAATGAAGTTTACTAGTTTGTGAAATTAAAATGCTATCTAATGTGTCATACAAAGGAGAGGGAATCAGATAACTGTGACTTATTTATAGAGCAAGAGACCAGGAAATAATTTAGATATGGTATATTAGCGAATATTTGGTATATAAGCCATTCCTAATTAAAAGCAGGTTCTCAACTACCAGCTGACATTTTGAAATATGTCAGCTAATAATATCCCTCTATTCTCCCCACACAAATATATTTTAAGTGTTGTTCATTATGTAATCCAATTGCTTTTAAGTAGAGTTTATGCTTCTCTTCTGCCAGTTTTTCCCCCCACTACGTATAACTAACAAGCTATTGAAAGAAAAACAGAAGCTTTATCTCATCCAAATGCAACTGGGAAAATGCACCACTACATGATGCCTATAAATGTCATATGTGGTAAGTTTCTGTAGATTTATATTTCCTAAAAAAATCATCAATGTCATTGTCAGACATCTTGTAGCTGCCAGAGAACTCTGTAATGCCGGACACAAAATAATTTTAAAAACTGAACAAGCAAACTAACTCTATCTTTCTAAAAAATATTACTACAGAAATTAACCTTATATGAGCATTAAGAAATGTTCCTTTTAAACCAAGATATATTCTGAAAAGCAATCATGCAAATAGATGCAAAATTTACCACATGCCGGATAAAAACTGATTATTTAGGACACTTGCCTTTGGATGTACAATGTTACATAATGAATAGTTTATATGACCCACTTAGCTAAATAAGCTCATGTTTCTTCTCATTTATAGATGAGTTATTTGGTTTGGCTGACAGATGTAGATTTTTGGTTCTATGAAAAAGAATAATTGAGGATACTGCAGAGAGCCAAGAATTATACGGGCAGATGATATCCCACATACTTTTGGCCTTTATAAACCGTCTCTAGCAAGAAAGTGAACTTTAACCTTGCGTATCAATGTTATCCTCTTACTTCAGACTAAAGATTATAGATACACTAAATAATGAGATAACGAAGTCAATTGTGCAATAATAATACAAGTTTAGCTGTTTTCAAATAAATACATTGTAACTATTTGAGTATCACAAATACCTTTCTAATAAGGCTACCCCAATAAGGTGTTTAATCCTAGGCAGTATTTGGAACAAAATAAACTAATGAGCAAAAGAGAACCAAAAGCATAGACTCATGGAATAGACTGACAGGTATAAGAGGGGAGGTGGGAACTGATTGAAAGAAGGTGAAGCGATCAGTCAAAGAACATATATGAAAGACCCATGGACATGGACAATGGTGAGGGGACTGATTATGGAAGTGGGGGGCGGGCTGGGTGGAGGGGGGGCAAAGGGAGAAAAGTGGGATAACTGTAATAGCATAAACAATAAAATAAAAAACAAAATCCTAGGGTAGTGTTTCAAATACTATCTTTTCTTCTCATGGAGCATAATACCCATTCTCTTCATTACGTGTAGAAATAACTTTATTTATTTATAATTATAGTTAGAACTCTAGGTGTGGATAAAATGTGTGTTACTACTGATAAATAAAAAACCTCCGCTGCCTTGCGGCATACCTCTTCAGGGGAAAGGCTAAGGGAGTAAACCCCGACAGAAAATCCGGAGCCGGAGTCCCTAAGGCGGTTTGACGTTGTAGTCAACACCGGCAACTCCTGCGGCGCACCTGAACCCAAGCTGTATTGACTCCGTCTTTCCCTTGGACCCTTCAGCTGCGAAGAGAGGGGGGGTCTGCTGCATGGGCAACAGCAGACCCTCCATATCACCCTGCCCAGGCTCTGTAGCTTCAGCTTCACTGGAGAGGACACTCCAGCGTCATCGCAAGATGTCGATTTAACACGGGAGGAGACAGATACCGTGTCACTCCCGAGTCGGACTGCACAACCATTCTCGGCGGTGCAGATAGACTCTTAAGAAGCTACACCATCGTCTCTCGAGACGGACGGCTGCCGACGACTGATAAAGAGGTGAATGAATTTCATTTCATGAGATAATTTCCTCCACTTTTCTTTTCATTTTTAAAGATTTTACTTATTCAGTTTTAGAGAGGAAGGGAGGAAGGGAAAGAGAAACAGTTATGTGGGGTTGCCTTTCACATGCCCCCAAACGGGGAGCTGGCCCGCAACTCAAGCATGAGCTCTAACTGGGAATCAAACTGGCGATCCTTTGGTTTGCAGGCCGGCGCTCAATCACACCAGCCAGGGCTCCTCCACTTTCCTTAAAACTGCTCCATAAAATTATCTATTTATCTAAAGTTTCTTAACTTAAAAGGCAAGATTATGTGGAAATATTAGCCATAATCCCTGTTTTACAGAAGTTTGTATCAAATATTTATATATAACCAGTAAAGATGAAATTCACAAAATTGAGCCACAAAGAATACAGGTATTAATTAAATAAAGATTTCTCTATCTTAAGATGAGACAATGTAATGTTTTTTATTGCAGAGTCTCTTGCTAATAATATATATTTTCAAAAGAATACCATACTGAAAAGCATCAATTTTCTCTTCAAAAATTCAAGCTATTAATTCATTTATTTCACAAATATTTCAATACATACTATATGCAAAGAAATGTAGCAAATACTGTGAAGAATTTAAAGTTATAAAAAAATTTGGTTGAGTCCTTCCCACAACAGACTTAAAATTCATTGGGATCAGCATACGTATTCCTTGAAATGCTCTGTCCCCTTGAGACATACAATTTGGGTGAGGGAGTGTTAGAAAACATGCATTCCTTAAGTGGTTTACCTGATCTTGTAGTGACATCACTGGATTATTTTTGGTAGTGTTGATGTGAAGAACATGGTATTTATTCTTTGCACACAGATCATAGGCAATATTGGTAAAAGAGGTGCTTGCAGTTTTGGGGACTCTGTTATAAATGATCACCATGTCCTCTTCCTCATCTAAAGGGGCATCTTGCCGAGGGCCATCCATTGTATGACGTTGCTCAATTTCTCGGACTTCATGTCTTGCGATAGCCCTTTCTACAAAGAAAAACAGATATAAACTCAGTTTTTAAAGAGACTGTAAGTTATAAAGCACTGAAAATAATTTCCTATACCTGGAATATAATGTTTCTTTTCAAGAATTAAGTAAGAGCAGTTGAAGAAATGTTTTGAGGACCAAACTACCTTTGAAGGACAATACATATGCATATAAAACAGAATAAAAGAATACCACAGTCCAGAGTTCTTCAGTGTACTTTAGAAGTCACTTTACAGTCTAATAGAATTTATAAAGCCTGAGCTAATCCTCATGCACACAAAGACAGATTATACTGAATACTGAATTTCACAGTAAGTAATGCACTTAGAAAATAGATCACGTAAAATTTAAGCAAAGATTTTGAAATTTATTACTTAGGGTTTAGTTATTACCTGGTTTATCAAAATGTAGCAGGGCCATGATTATAAATGCTGGTCTGATTTTAGGTAATAAAAGTAGAAACAACAACAACACAAAACTGCTTTCTTTCTGGAGTTGCATTATAGAGAAGTCCTTGCTATGTTTATTCCTTAAATCCCAAGTTCCTGTAATTCGAATCCCTGTCTACTACATAGTTTGAAAATTAGTTACAGTTTGCTTTCTACTACTCCCTATTTAATACACATTTTAGTTTCATATATTTTTTAGAAAAACAGAGCAAAAAAGAGAGAAGGAAGAAATGAAGAGAAAAAAATCTCTAATAAGACTGCAAATTTCTTTGCACAGAACAGCTGCTCACACATGCATGCACCTACTATCCCCAGACCTTTGTATAAGCTACTGCACCTGCCTGCCTGCCTTAAACACTCTTCCATTCTCTCTCTACCGCAAACGGCCAGATGAACTCTTCAACCTTCACATTCTATTTCATCATCACTTGCAAGGGAAGCATTATCTGCTCTCCCTAACTAGGCCAAATTACACACGAGCATCTGAGTGGGGGGTGGGGATGCAGGGACTGAGAAAAAATCAGAAAAAGCTCAGGGACATGAACAATGGTGTGGTGATTGCAGGGCGAGGGAGCTGAGGGAGGTGCAGGAGGGTACAGGGGGATAAACAGTAACGGAAGGAGACTTGACTTGGGGTGGTGAACAGACAGTGCAGTGTACAAATGATGTGTTGTGGAATTGTGTATCTGAAACCTGTATAATTTTACTAGTCACTGTCACTCCAATAAATTCAATGAAAAGAAAAAAATTACAAACGTGCACATATATATGCACAGTGTGCCTCATACTACATGTCTTGTATTTATCTTAACTGCAACTTTATGTATTGTTATTAGTGTCTGCCTGCCATAATGCCTATGATTTAATAAAGTAACATGAAAAGGCAATGTGCTATAATTACAGTAACAAGTTCAGGCTTCAAATATTGTTGAACCACAGATTTTAAAGTTTGGTCAGAAAATAAGGTACCATGCTACAAAAAGAATACTCTCTGAGCTGAGGATTCACATTCAGAAGACTTGAATTAAAGTTCCAGACCTGCTGCTTATTACCAGTGGGCTTTTCAAAACAGAAGAAGGGCCTATATTCTATATGCATATGCATACATATGTATCCTTGTTTTGCCTTCAGTTGGTTCGAAATGTAAGAAGAAAGATGAGCACACTGTTGGACTGCCAGAGGCATCAGATGTTACATAGGTAATTGGACATATAGGTTGAGAGTTGAGAATAATGGTTCAGGTAGAAGAAAGACATCTTGGAAAACCATTGTGAATGGATGAAATTGCCTAGATAATATAGAATATGTAGCATGGAAAGAGACCCTAGATCAGAATCTTAGGAAATATCAACATTTTAAGGGCAAGTAGAAAAAGACAATCCATAGAAAGAAGCTAGGAAGAAAAAGGAACAGGGCAGACTTTTCAGAAGCACATACCACATTTTAGAAAGCATAACATTTTTCAGATTGATTGTGTTTCCAAAATGAACCTATAAATGAAGGTAATGTACGATGCTATAAGCATTTACATAGAATTTGGAAGTTGTCTCAAATCAAACTGAGCAAGTGTTTATGAGAGCCTATTAATATCACTACATTAAATAATTTTAAAGAAATCTTATCTTCCAAACAACCTCAAACTATCATCATAGCCACAAACTATTATGGTATCCTTATGTCTACACACTCTCCTTTTTCTAGTCAGAGAAATAAAGCAGTGATATTGTCATTGAAGAGTGAGCTTTCTCTAGCAGCCCAGATATGCGTGAAATTGCCTTTAAAATTAAGATTCAACTACAATCAACAATGCTAAATTTTCTTTCACTAGTTTTTCTGAAATCAAATATTCAGAAAAGAAGATTTTATGTTATTTTACAAGTTGGTATCCATTTTACCTATATAAAACAGTGATTAAAGAAAAACTGCAATATTATTAGTTTTCATAATTACCCCTTTCACTTAAAAACTTCACATGCCCAATAATTGCTTTGAAAATTAGCTAATTAAAAATATTTTTTAAAGAAGTTATTTAGTATGTGGAATTTTTATTTTGTAGGGTGCTAAATAAACTCTAGCTAAACCATGAAACTAACACGTTTTCAAAATTAATCATTCTTGGTTCATTATGTGTATTAAATTATATAAACTGTATATTCACACAATTTTTAAAAATTTCTTAAATTATTAGAATATACAAATACAGCAATCAGTATATTCCTCATTCAAATAATAAACAAACAAGATTATTATCATAGTGCAATGTCTAAAGCTACATAAAAGCTAAAATTTTTGGAAATTTAGGAGAATTTTTGTTAATGATATATGTTTATAAAATCAAATATCAGTTAGTTGAACAATAACAGTAACTAGTGTTCATGGTAAACTACTCTTTTGTTCTGTGACAACACTTAAAACCACCAAGACTTTTTAATACGGCCATATTCTTTAGTATTCTAACTATCTGATAGTTCCAATATTTTTCCAAAGATGCTCTGCATCTAGTTAGTACAGTTTCTTCGGAGACTCCCAGATCAATATGGAAGCTTTATTACAGCATATTTGTAGTGTACTTAGAGAATGTTGGCAGTACATTTAAAATAGTTAAGGTGCATTTTGAAGTAATGTTTTTTAATGTTTGAGTAATGAATTATATAGACTCTGCTATGTAAGCTATTTCAGAACCACCACAAAATGTATAGCCTACAAATAACATGGGGTGCAGCCTAGAATCATGAACATCACACAGCATGTTCAAGTGGGATTTATTTTGGGAATGCAAGGTTAGTACAACATTTGTAAATCAGTAAATGAGATATAATACATAGAAAAAAGGGTAAAAACCACATGATCATATCAACAGATGCAGAAAAAGCAACTGATAAAATCAGCACCCATTTATAATTAAAATCAGCAGCAATATGGAAACAGTGGGAACATACACATACCTAAACATAATAATGGCTATATATCACAAACCCTCTGCCAGCATCATAGTCAACAGACAAAAACTACAAGCATTCCCTTAAGATCAGAAGCTAGACAGGATGTCTGCTATCACCTCTCTTATTCAACTTAGTACTGAAAGTCCTAGCCACAGCAATCAACAAGAAGAAGAAATAAAAGGCATCCAAATTGGAAAGCAAGAAGTAAAATTGTATTTATTTGCAGATGACCTGATATTGTACATAGAGAACCCTAAAGATTCTACCAAGAAACTACTAGAACTGATAAATGAATTCACTGAAGTGGCAGGATACAAAATTAATATCCAGAAATCAGTTGCATTTTATATGCCAATAATAAACTATCAGAAAAAGAAATTATGAAAACAATCCCATTTACAATTGCTTCAAAAAGAATAAAATACCTAGAATATATCCTAACTAAGGATATAAAAGACCTGTACTCAGAAAATTTTAAGACACTGAGGAAGGAAATTAAAGAAGATGCAAATAAGTGGAAGCACCTACCATGTTCATGGATAAAAAGAAATTAGCATCATTAAAATGTCCATACTACCCAAAGCAATCTATAGATTCAACGCACTTCCTATTATACCAATAACATATTTCACAAATCTATAACAAATATTTCAAAAATTTATATGGAACCACAAAAGGCCCCAAATAGCAACAGCAATCTTGAGAAAGAAGAAACAAGTTGGACAAATCATGCTACCTAATGTCAAACTGTACTATAAGGCCATAGTAATCAAAACAGCATGGTACTGGCATAAAAACAGACACATAGATCAATGGAACAGGATAGAGAGGCCAGAAATAAAACCACGCCTTTATAGTTAATTAATATTCAACAGAGGGAAGCAAGCACATACAATGGGCTAAAGATAGTTTATTCAATAAATGGTGTTAGAAGTGGACAGATACATGCAGAAAAATGAAACTAGACCTCTTCTTACGCCACACACAGAAGAAATTCAAAATGGATTAAAGACTTAAATGTTGGGCCTGAAACCATAAAAATCTTAGGGAAAAACATAGGCAGTAAAATCTTGGACATTGATCGTAAATATTTTTTCTGATATATCTCCTCAGGCAAGGTAAACAAAAGAAAAAATAAAACAAATGGGACTACATCAAACAAAAAAGTTTTTGCATGGCAAAGGAAACAATCAACAAAATAAAAAGAAACACACTGAATAGGAGAACATATTCACCAATACATCTGATATGGGGTTAATATCCAAAATTTATAAAGAACTTATAAAACTCAACAACAAAAACAAACAATGCAATTAAAAAATGGGCAAATGACCTGAATAGATACTTCTCCAAAGAAGACATACACACAGCCAATAAATATAAGATACTCAACGTAACTAATCATAGGAGAAATGCATATTAAAACCACAATGAGATATCACCTCACACCCGTCAAAATGGCCATCATCAATAAATCAACAAACAACAAGTGCTGGAGAGAATGTGGAGAAATGAGAACCCTTTTGCACTGTTGGTGGGAATGCAGACTGGTGCAGCCACTGTGGAAAACAGTATGGAGGTACCTCAAAAAATTAAAAATGGAATTGCCTTATGCCTTCTGAAGAAATGTGAAACACTAATATGAAAGAATATATGCACCACTATGTTCATTGCAGCATTATTTACAATAGCCAAGACTTAGAACCAACCCTAGTGTCCATCAGTAGATGAGTAGATAAAACAGCTATAGTACATTTACACAACAGAATATTACTTGACTATATAAAAAAAAAAAAAATGTTATCCTTTGGGACAGCATAGATGGACCTGGAGAACATTATGCTAAGTGAAACACGCCAATCAGAGAAAGATAATTAGCGTGATTTCCCTCATATATTGAATCCAATGAACAAACTGAACTAATAGGCAAAATAGAGACTCATAAATAGAAAGCAGGCTGACATCTCTAAGGTGGGGGTAGAGTGATCAAACAAAAGTAAAAAAAAAAAAAGAGAAAGGACTCATGAACATGGACAACAGTGTGGTGATTAGGGAGGAACTGGGTGGTGGTGGAAAAGGATATGAGGAGGTCAATAGTAATAGAAAAACTACAATAAAAAACAATGTAAAACATAAAACTTCAAAAAATACAAAATAAAATATTAAAAGTAACCCACAGGTACACAGAAAATAAAAAGCAGACAACAAAACAAAAACAACAACAACAAAAAAAGAACCAAGGAAAATTTTTTAAATACATTAAAGTGAATGAAAATGAAAATAAAAACAAAATTTATAGTATCCACCTAAGGCAAAACCAAGAAGGAAATTTACAGCACTATGGGTATACATCAGAAAAGAAAAATAGTCTCTAACCAACAACTTAAACTCCTACCTCAAAAACCTAGAAAAAGAAAAAAAAAAAATTCAAAGCAAGGAGAAATGGAATAGTAAAGAGCAAAAATCAATGAAAAGTATTTTTTAAAGAGGAAAAATTAATGAAACAAATAGCTGGTTCTTTGAAAAGGTCAATAAATTGACAAATCTTTAGCAAGACTGACAAAACAAACACAATTTACTAATTACCAGAAATGAGATGAGACATCATTAGAGATCCTGCACCCATCAAAAAAAAATAAGAAAATACTACAAACAATGGTACACACATATATTTGACAGCTTGATGAAATGGACTACTTCCTCAAAAAACATGAATACATCCAATATGACATTTATAATTTGAACAGCTCTACAAGGAAATCTAATTAATAATTTTAAAACTCTCAAAAAAGAATTCTCCAGGCATAGATGGTTCACTGGAGAATTCCACAAAATCTTTAAGGAAGAAGTAACGTGAATTCTATACAATTCATTACAGAAAATAGAAGAGGAAACACTATTCAATACATTTTATAAAGCTAATTATTACCCTGATACAAAGCCAAAGTCATGTCCAAAACAGAGAAACTACAGACCAATATCCCTCATGAATAAGGATATCAAAACTCCTTAACAAAAAATTTACCAAATAGAATTCAGTAATAAATAAAAAGAAGCACACACCATTACCAAGTAGGGTTCATTCCAGGGATGAAAAAAAGGTACAACATTATAAAATCAAATGATGTAATTTAGCATATTAATTGGCTAAAAAAAGAAAATAAATCACATGATCATATCAATCTACATAGAAAATGGATATTGAAAAACAATACATTTGTAATAACATCTCTTAGAAAAATAAGAATAGAGGGGAACTTCCTCTACAAAAATACTGCCATTACACTTCATGGTGAAAGACAAAGTTTTCCTCCTAAAATCAGAAACAAGTCATGATGTACAGTCTCATTACTCTTATGTAACATAATGCTGGAAGTTCCAACTAGCAAATTAAAGCTGGTAACAATAATCTTGCGTTGTTTTGTATCGTTACATGCTGTACAGGTTTGTAGCCTAGGAGCAACAGGCTATACCATATATCCTATAACGACTTATTTCTCAGAATGCATCCATGCATTGTCAAGCAGTGCATGACTGTGTAATCATTATCTCATGTTCTGATTCTTAAAACAACCCTAAGAAGCACTATATTATGAGGAAAGGGAATACTGATGTCAGGATACCATCCCAGGTCACTTGGATTCCAGAGCCTGTACTCCATTGTACTGGTAGATTGAGATTCAGTCCGTTCCTCTGATAGGAAGGAGAAGAGCCCCACAGTTAAACACAGCATGACAGTATTATAGAAGTAAATATATATACACATATATATATGCAAATACCTGTTTTTTAAAATATATTCTAGTTAGAAATCATAGGTGAGCTGGCTTTAAGACTTCACCCTTTACAGGTCTCAGTCACTTGAAATGAATACACGTACTCTCATAGAACATGGAGAGTCCACCGAATATGCTTTTTCCTTTTCTTAAGTTATACCAAGATATTACATCTCAAAATATCCCTTACCTTTCTATAAACTTCTCAAGTGATTTATTCCTATTTTCAATTTTCATCTTGTACAAAAATCAAACAAATGCCACTCTAATAAATGCCATAAGAGAAGAACAAAATATTTATTGATTCAAGAATTGAAGGGGAACTTCTAGAGAAAGATACACTGAATAAGTTGAGACCTAAAAGGATGAGGTCACATTTCAAAATAGAGATGGGTCATGGGAGACGGCATGAAAGCCTACGGAGTGGTAAAGGTTGATAAATAAAAAAATACTAGTATAATTTGATAATAAAATTATTTAACTATAGTAGTGTGAAACAGCTAAAAATAACCTATGACAGTTTTAGGCTATACTGATAAACATATAATTATCATAGTAACAACTGCTCCACATATTGGACCTTTACTATGGGCCAGAAAAATGCTTTGTTTTTAAATCTACATTATTTCATTTGATTTTTTACAACAACAATATACCTATTACCTATAAGATAATATGGATATTTAGACTCTGTTCAGAATCCAAACCCTTAATCTGATACCAAAGCCTATATTCCTAACCCAGCAGAGTAATTACTGTCTTAAATCACAGGAAGGCACAATTCCTAAGAAACCTGTATTCAATCACACAAGGATATTTATGTATCATTTCAGGCACACATGAAAAAAAGAATACATCAAAATGGGAATAAAAGCTATAACTTAAGAGGACTTAGCAAACAGACCCTGCTCCATCTGCCCAAAGAAGCTGCGCCAGCTGACCTTCCACTCAAGGAGGAAGGCAGAACCATGCCACACAAAGTATTTCAAAAAACTCAATGCACTTAGAGAAATTCCATAAAAGTTATATGCCTGAAACTGGTAAAAAATAGTATTTAATGTAAACTGTAATTGAAAAAAAATAAAAGAAAAGAAAGTCCTCTAATTTCATTGACTTTTTTATAGCTTGTCTCCAAATTCCTATCTAATCAATCACTCATTTTTTTAAAAAGTTTAAAAGCATTTTGAAATATTTAAAAAGTTATTGTGAAAAGCAGGCATCCTTTCTGCAGTATTTCTAGAAGACAAGATAAACTGTTGGTCAGGAAAGAATGGGCTTTCAAATAATTAGGCATGTAAAGTAAAGACAAATGTAGTTTAGGGCAAAGTAAGCTATCAGTCTCTAGAGATACTCAGATAAAGGCTCCATAAGGACTCGCCCCAAAGGGTGATGAAAAAGTTTCTGGATTGATGAGAGCTGAAAACAAGGGACTTCGGTGGTCCATTTCCACTAAATAAATTTCATAAAACTATGATATCATTTCCTCCTCTACAGTATAGATCACCCAATCACCACCATGCTCCAAAAAAAAAAAAAAAAAAAAAAAGGAAAAAGCAGAAATAAAGACAGAAGCAGGCCAGTGACAACTGAGCAAGAGGGAGCAGAACACTGAACACTTTCCCATAATTTTATTTTATTCAGTAACACCCAGACGTATCTTTGTCTACTTTGAGAAAGACAAAGACAAAGAATTTATCTCCTGTGATTACTGTAAAAATACAAATCAAGAGCAGTCATACTATACTATGTCACTTTGAGTAATAAATATTTTGTAATAATTTATAACCAAGTTCTTCACACCAGATTCATTAAATAATTCCATAAACACTTACTGAGAGTTTATTAAGTTATAAGTATTCCACCAGGTCATAGAGACAAACCTACTCTTGGAGAGTTTGGTGGCTTATCAGAATAAGTTTATACAAGATGCAATCAAAGTCCCCAAAAAAGGATGGCTAGGAAAGGACTCATAGGAGAGGTGACGGAGACAGATGAGAAAGTACCTTCTGAGCAGAAAAAGAAAGGCATTGCAGGCAGAGGGAAAAGCATGAGCAATGTCCCTGGATGCGTACTACTGCACAGTACGTTTCGGCCCTAAAAAGGGTTCTTTTTTTCTTTTCCCAAATCATGTAGTTTCATTTTTTAAATAAAATTTACTGGGGTGAAAGTGGTTCTTGATAAGCTTAGAATATGGGAGAAGGGTGTAAGGGCAAGGTGAAACATGCAGTAGACAAGAGAAAAGGCCAGATCACAGTGTCTTAATCACCACACTGAGAATACGAATTGTATCCTATAAATCGGCAGTTCTCAAACTTACTCATCTCAAAACCTCTTCTATGCTTAAAAGCTGAGGACTCCAAAGAGCTTTTGTTTCTTTGGGTTGTATCTATCAATATCATATTAGAAATAAAAATGATAAAACTTTAAATATATTTAATCCGTTTAAAAATAATATAATAAAGCATGTTAGCATAAATGACATGTTTTGTGAAAATATTTTTCCAAAACAAAAAAATACTAAAGAGTGACATATTTTTACATTAAAAAAAAAAATCTGGCTTAATGGAAAATAACTGTATTCTCATACTTGCTTCTCCATTCAAAATGTTACCATATATTATTTGGATTAGTCTATGAAGAATATTGGATTCATACAAATGCACAGTTGGAAAAAGGAATATTTTAATAACTTTTGCAAGTAATTGAAAATATTCTTTTTTCAACAAGTGTCAGCTTCTTAAGGTTATTTGCAATGTGATATAAAATCATATTAATAAACTTTTCCTACATTTTTTATTGATCTACCTTGTACTGTCATTTGGAAAATACTGGGTCATGGAGTTATGCAGATCCTCCAAATGTGAATAATTTAAATTATATTATTTTTAAAAAAAACGCACATTCATTATATTACCACCAATCTCATCAGAAAAATCTTAAGTATTGGGAAGCTGTCATGCTCATAGTGACTGATACACATTTTCTCAAGTTTTATAACTGGCAACAAATACTGGCAAGTACTTTTCCTTAAAGTGACAAGTTCACTCTGTTCATTTCTCAGAAAATAACTGCCAAATACCAACGTCTGAATAAACACAGTTTGTCTGTTGGTTGTTCTTTCAAGGAAAAGCAGTGTTGTATGAAGAAAGTGGCTTGCTGAGCTTGAAAATCAAACAACACAAACAGTGCTTTTCTCAAAACAACTATCGTACTTAGATATACAGAAATGCTTGGTGTATTTTCCACTTTGTCACAGAATATTAAAAGATTCAATAAAGTTTAACATTTTGACTGCTTTATAAAGGACATTCTTACATGAAAATGGCTTTTTATGGGGGCAGGTGGGTAACTATGAGTGCAAGAGGGTAAAGAATACAATGATTACTAGTACAATTTGGTATCACCATTGCTTTTGAAATGAGTGCAAATGTCAACTTGAAATAGGCAAGTAACACCTTAGTATTATGAAAATTATTGTGAAGTACTGTGAACCCCCTGAATGGGTCTTGAGGACCCCTGAGATTCATGAAATACACTTTAGAACATCTTCTATAACCAACTGTTTGAAGAATTTTAAGGGGCCCATGTAGGACTTCCAAAATGTAAGACTACAAGGCATCATTTCATAGATATCCCTTAGAGTTGAATATTAATGTCCTGAAGATACAATGAGGATTAAGACCTAAAGGCAACTGCAGTAAGGATGGGTACACGTAGGAGGTAAATAAATGAAAAAGAAAATAAGTAAATGGAATAGAAGCTTAGATGAAAAAGTAGATGAGGGAATTGGAAGGGGTTAAGGTGTTGTCTCTAAGGTTCTGTTCCAAGGAAAAGGAAGGAGCCGTTTACTGAGTGTGAAAATTAGGGACTGGAGGAAGAACAACTGGGGGAAAAGAAGGGAATTCAGGATATTTGGAAATCTACACTGAAGTTCAAACTGAGAAATAAAATATGTAGGTGGTCTGCTGAAGCATCTATTTTCATAAAGGCTTTTATTTCAAACTTACTGGTCTGGAATATAGGGTAGAAAAGGCACAAGAGCAGAAAAGATGTGGACTGTAAAGTACAATATGGCAACTGTTCCTTCCCAGCCTCATGGATAGCCATATACCCATCTGTTTTGAGTTTTTGGAGAAAGGGCATGCAGGATCATAAGAGAACTCTCTCAATGAAGGGCTCCGTAATACACAGGGACA